>NC_041387.1:18414962-18468431 GCF_002162155.2 Triticum dicoccoides
CCAACACAAGGTGCTTGCCAAAAGATAAAATGTAAAAAGGAAAGGTGAAAATCACCATGACTCGTGCATAAGGGTAAGAGATAAAAGTAAAAGATAGGCCCTTCGCAGAGGGAAGCAGAGGTTGCCATGTGCTTTCAGGTTTGTATGCACAAAATCTTAATGCAAAAGAACGTTACTTTATATTGCCACTTGTGATATGGACCTTTATTATGCAGTCCGTCATTTTTATTTCTTCCACATCACAATATCGTATAAAGCTTATTTCCTCCACACCAATCAATCATACATAATTAGAGGGCAATTTTTATTGGTTGCACCGATGACAACTTACTTGAAGGATCTTACTCAATACATAGGTAGGTATGGTGAACTCTCATGGCAAAACTTGGTTTAAGGATATTTGGAAGCACAATTAGTATATCTACTTAGTGCAAATAATTTGGCTAGCATGAGGGGGAAAGGCAAGCTCAATGTGTTGGGCGATCCATGACAATATACTTTATTTCAGATATAAGAAAACATAACCCATTACGTTGTCTTCCTTGTCCAACATCAACCTTTTAGCATGTCATATTTTAATGAGTGCTCACAACTACAAAAGATGTCCAAGATAGTATATTTATATGTGAAATCCCTCTCCCTTCAATATTCTTTCATGAATTGTTCAAGTGACCAGTTCTATGTTTGCTAACTTTCAATAAGTTTACTACCTATACTTATTACGTGTGAAGTCATTACTCCCCATGTTATAAGCATACGAAACATATATAAATTCAGATTTATGACATTCAACTTATTCAACCATTTACTCCTAGGATATACATGAAGCACATGAGTAAATGACAAACTACTTCAAAAGATATGAGTGAAGAACACTGAGTAGTCAAATAATTAAATAGCCATGGGAGGATTCTTTTTCATTCAAAAATTCAGATCCAATGATTTTATTCAAACAGCAAGCAAAATTAAAAATACGCTCCAAGCAAAACACATATCATGTGACGAATAAAAATATAGCTCCGAGTAGGGTATACCGATAGTTTTGAAGACGAAAGAGGGGATGCCTTCCGGGGCATCCCCAAGCTTAGGCACTTGAGTCTTCCTTGAATATTACCTTGGGGTGCCTTGGGCATCCCCAAGCTTAGGGTCTTTCCACTCCTTATTCTCCTCATATCGATATCTCACCCAAAACTTCAAAACTTCAATCACACAAAACTTAACCAAACTTCGTGAGATAGGTTAGTATGATAAAGAGCAAACCATTCACTTTGGTACTGTCAAAGACAAGGTTCATAATTGTTCTCACACAATGCCTACTGTACCATATCATTTCTACAATTTATATTGAGAAATATAAGTCATAGAAACTAGAAAACAAGCAAACTATGCAATGAAAACAGAATCTGTCAGAAACAGAACAGTCTGTAATGATCTAAACATAAACCATACTTCTGCTACTCCAAAAATTATTAAATAAATTGGTGGACGTGAGGAATTTGTATATTAATCTTCTGCAAAAATAATCAGCTCAAAATCACTCTTCTGTAAAAAATGACATCTATTATCGCGAGCGCAAAGTTTCTGTTTTTTACAGCAAGATCACATTGACTTTCTCCTAAGTCTTCCCAAAGGTCTTACTTGGCACTTTATTGAAAGAAAAGCTATAAAACATGATTACTACAGTATCTTAATCATGTGAGAACACAAAAAAAGTAAGGGAAAATATTGGGTTGTCTCCCAACAAGCGCTTTTCTTTAATGCCTTTTAGCTAGGCATGATGATTTCAATGATGCTCACATAAAAAGATAGGAATTGAAGCACAACGAGAGCATCTTGAAGAATATGACTAGCACATTTAAATATAACCTACTTCCTATGCCTAGGGATTTTGTGCGCACACAATTTATAAGAACAACAATCAACTAGCATAGGAAGGCAAAGCAAGTATAACTTCAAAATTTTAAGCACACGGAGAGGAAACTTGATATTATTGCACTCCTATAAGCATGTATTCCTCCCTCATAATAATTTTCAGTAGCATCATGGATAGAAACTTTGTTCTCATACTCAATTGGAACCTCTTCCGAAATAGTGGAATCATTACTAGCTGAAGTTGACACTCTTCCAAATCCACTTTCATAAATATCACTAAGATTAAACACCCTCCAAGATAGTGGGATCACTAATTCCTAAAGTTGACACTCTTCCAAACCCACTTTAAATGATAGTATTATTCATACTCGAAAGGATATAAGTGAAGTTCATGGAGCATTCTACAATTAATATAGACTAACCAAGCTCAAAATGTATAAGTGAAGCGCACGAAGCATTCTATAAAACCATACTCAAAAGATTTAAGTGAAGCACAAAGAGCAATTTTATAAAATCATACTTAAAAGATATAAGTAAAGCTCATGAAGTATTCTATTAAATCAATGAAGGGCTATCTCATGCTAGCATGGTTCTTGAAGAAAAACAAAAACACAAAGGACACAAATCATGTGAACAAAACAAAAACCGAGGTATACCGATATTTGTTGAAGAAGAAAGATGGGATGCCAACCGGGGCATCCCCAAGCTTAGATGCTTGAGTATCCTTTGAAATATTTACTTGGGGTGCCTTGGGAATCCCCAAGATTGAACTCTTTCCTCTCTTTATTCTTCTCATATTGATAGCTCCTCGACCTTCGGACACTTCATCCACACAAAACTTTAACAAAAAACTTGTGAGATCCGTTAGTGTAATAAAGAAAATTACTACCTTTAGGTAATGTAATGAACTCATTCTTTATTTATATTGGTGTTAAACCTACTGTATTCCAACTTATATATGGTTCATACGCCCCCCCCCCCCATACTAGCCATAGATTCATCAAAATAAGCAAACAATACACGCAAAATAGAATCTGATAAAAACAGAACAGTCTGTAGTAATCTGGAGGTTTGGTAAACTTCTGTAACTCCTAAAATTATGAAATAAATTTAACGATTTGAAAATTTTGTGCAGAAGTAATGTTCAAAAAGTTTCAGACCCATTTGACTTTCCAGTAAAAAATGTAAATTCACGCACTACAGCCAAAGTTTCTGTTTTTGTTCTGCACATAGTAAACAAGCAATCTAATCATCCTAAAACCAAAGCTTGGCACATTATTTTTATAATACAATGGATATATACAAGGGGATAATTATTTACAGAGAAACTTCCATGAAAAATTCTACATTGTTTCCGTGAGCATGAACACAAGTGCTCAAGGTCGACCCTCACTTCTTCAATGCATAACTTTCCAATCACTTCTCTTTTTGAAAAACTTTTTAGGCATGAGAGGCAAGTAATGTTTTTTTTTTGTATTTTCATTCTTTAATTTTTTTGTATGTTTCACCCAGAACCAAACATAAACAAAAAGGAAAAACAAAATCTACTTAGTGAAGAAAGCAAATAAGCACACACAAGAATATCAACCCCACGCTATTGCTCCTCGGCAACGGCGCCAGAAAAGAGCTTGATAATCCCCAAGTGCAAGGAATCATCGTAGCACTTTCCAAAGGTGGAAGTGATAAGTATGGAGTGTCGAACACACAAGGAGCTAAAGGTAAGATCAATATTCTCTCAAGCCCTATCTGCCACTGATACGACTCTACGTGCACCGAACGTTTACTTCCAACTAGAAACGAGAAATAAAACTACATTGTGGGTATGAAGAGGATAACTTTGCATGATATCGGAGAGCTAAAACATAAAAGTAGGTGCTGTTATCATAAAGTTAGAATATATTACTAAATAGTATAAATAGCGAGTGTGGAATAATGGTGGATCGATGTGCGGAATTGTCCTAGGAAATTGTTAACAAGACCGGTGATCACTATTGCAGTTTCATATGAGGGAGAGGCATAAGCTAACATACTTTCTCTACTTGGATCATATGCACTTATGATTGGAACTCTAGCAAGCATCTGCAACTACTAAAGATCATTAAGTTAAAACCCAACCATAGCATTAAAGCATCAAGTCCTCTTTATTCCCATAGGCCACAATCCCTCTTACTCGGGTTTGTGTTTCAGTCACTCACCAACCCACTATAAGCGAATCATGAACGTATTGCAACACCCAACAGCGGGAATCCCTCACGCTTGCGCGACACGGAGGGCACCATAGGACAGCACCAAAGTAAAACATACAACTCATACCAATCTAGATCACCAATCAACCCAAAGACAAAAGATATCTACTCAAAACATCATAGGATGGCAACACATCATTGGATCATAATATGTGGCATAAAGCACCATGTTCAAGTAGGGATTACAGCGGGGTGCGGGAGAGTGGAGCGCGTAAAAGAGATGAGGATGGTGATGATGATGGTGATGTTGATGAAGACGATCACCGTGGTGATGATTCCCCTCCCGATGGCACTCCGGCACCACCGGAAGAGAGGAGGAGAAGTTCTCCGCCTTGTGCTTCCTCCTCCATGGCCTCCACCTTCTGGTCCTTGGCCTTCATGGTGATGATGGCCCCTCCGGGATACTCCTCCATGGCCACCGGTGATGATGGCCCCCTCCGGCATGGTGTTGGAGAGGGCCTAGATTGATTTCTCGTGGCTACATAGGCTTGCGGCGGCGGAACTCCCCATCTAGGTTAATTTTCCGAGGTTTATGTATTTATAGGAATTTTTGGCGTCGGTCTCACGTCAAGGAGGTGCCCGAGCTGTCCATGAGGCAGAACCACGCGCCCTGGGGTGGGTGGGCGCGCCCCCCACCCTCGTGGGCAGCTCAGGACTCTTCTATCCCAACTCCGATACTCCGTGGTCTTCTTTTGGTCCATAAAAAATCATCAAAAATTGGCCCGTCAATTGGACTCCGTTTGGTATTCCTTTTCTGCAAAACTGAAAAACAAGGAGAAAACAGAAACTGGCACTAGGCTCTAGGTTAATAGGTTAGTCCCAAAAATCATATAAAATATCATATAAATGCATATAAAACATCCTAGAAGGATAGTATAATAGCATGAATACTTCATAAATTATAGATACGTTGGAGACGTATCATAGCACACTAAGTGTTCCTCCGGTATTCGGGAGTTGCATAATCTCATAGTCATAGGAACATGTATAAGTCATGAAGAATGCAATAGCAATAAACTAAACGATGATAGTGCTAAGCTAACGGATGGGTCTTGTCCATCACATCATTCTCTAGTGATGTGTTCCCGTTCATCAAATGACAACACATGTCTATGGCTAGGAAACTTAATCATCTTTGATTAACGAGCTAGTCTAGTAGAGGCATACTAGGGACACTCTGTTTGTCTATGTATTCACACATGTACTAAGTTTCTGGTTAATACAATTCTAGCATGAATAATAAACATTTATCATGATATAAGGAAATATAAATAACAACTTTATTATTGCCTCTAGGGCATATTTCCTTCAGTCTCCCACTCGCACTAGAGTCAATAATCTAGTTCACATCGCCATGTGCTTTAACACCAATAGTTCACATCATCATGTGATTAGTTCACATTGCCATGTGACTCATACCCAAAGGGTTTTACTAGAGTCAATAATCTAGTTCACATTGCTATGTGATTAACACCCAAAGAGTACTAAGGTGTGATCATGTTTTGCTTGTGAGAGAAGCTTAGTCAATGGGTCTATCACATTCAGAGTCGTATGTATTTTGCAAATTTCTATGTCTACAATGCTCTGCACGGAGCTACTCTAGCTAATTGCTCCCACTTTCAATATGTATCCAGATTGAGACTTAGAGTCATCCGGATCAGTGTCAAAACTTGCATCGGCGTAACTCTTTACGACGAACTCTTTATCACCTCCATAACCGAGAAATATATCCTTATTCCACTAAGGATGATTTTGACCGTTGTCCGGTGATCCACTCCTGGATCACTATTGTACCCTCTTGCCAAACTCATGGTGCGGTTCACAATAGGTCTGGTACACAGCATAGCATACTTCATAGAACCTATGACTGAGGCATAGGGAATGAGTTTTCATTCTCTTCCTATTTTCTGCCGTGGTCGGTTTTTGAGTCTTTACTCAACTTCACACCTTACAACACAGGCAATAACTCCTTCTTTAACTGTTCCATTTTGAACTACTTCAAAATCTTGTCAAGGTATGTACTCATTGAAAAAACTTATCAAGCGTCTTGTTCTATCTCTACATATCTTGATGCTCAATATGTAAGCAGCTTCATCGAGGTCTTTCTTTGAAAAACTCCTTTCAAACAGTCCTTTATGCTTTCCAGATAAATTCTACATTATTTCCGATCAACAATATGTCATTCACATATACTTATCAGAAATGTCGTAGTGCTCCCACTCACTTTCTTGTAAATACAGGATTCTCAAAAAGTTTGTATAAACCATATGCTTTGATCACACTATCAAAGCGTATATTCCAACTCCGAGATGCTTGCACCAGTCCATAGATGGATCGCTGGAGGTTGCACACTTTGTTAGCACCTTTAGGATTGACAAAACCTTCTTGTTGCATCATATACAACTCTTCTTTAAGAAATCCATTAAGGAATGTAGTTTTGACATCCATTTACCAAAATTTATAAAAGGTGGCAATTGCTAACATGATTCAGACAGACTTAAGCATCGCTACGAGTGATAAAATCTTATCGTAGTCAACACCTTGAACTTGTCGAAAACTTTTTGCGACAATTCGAGCTTTGTAGATAGTAACACTACTATCAACGTTCGTCTTCCTCTTGAAGATCCATTTATTCTCCATGGCTTGCCGATCATCGGGCAAGTCAACCAAAGTCCACACTTTGTTCTCATACATGGATCCCGTCTCAGATTTTATGGCCTCAAGCCATTTCGCGGAATCTGGGCTCATCATCGCTTCCTCATAGTTCGTAGGTTCATCATGGTCCAGTAACATGACTTCCAGAACAGGATTACCGTACCACTCTGGTGCGGACCGTACTCTGGTTGACCTACGAGGTTCGGTAGTAACTTGATCTGAAGTTTCATGGTCATCATCATTTGCTTCCTCATTAATTGGTGTAGGAATCACTGGAACTGATTTCTGTGCTGAACTACTTTCCAATTCGGGAGAAGGTATAATTACCTCATCAAGTTCTACTTTCCTCCCACTCACTTCTTTCGAGAGAAACACCTTCTCTAGAAAGTATTCATTTTTAGCAACGAAAATCTTTCCTTCGGATCTGTGATAGAAGATGTACCCAACAATCTTCTTTGGGTATCCTATGAAGACACATTTCTCCGATTTGGGTTCGAGCTTATCAGGTTGAAGCTTTTTCACATAAGCATCGCAGCCCCAAACTTTAAGAAACGACAACTTGGGTTTCCTGCCAAACCACAGTTTATATGGTGTCGTCTCAACAGATTTAGATGGTGCCCTATTTAACATGAATGCATCTGTCTCCAATGCATAACCCTAAAACGATAGTGGTAAATTGGTAAGAGACATCATAGATCGCACCATATCTAATAAAGTACGGTTATGACATTTCGGACACACCATTACGCTGTGGTGTTCCAGGTGGCGTGAGTTGTGAAACTATTCCACATTGTTTCAAATGAAGACCAAACTCATAACTCAAATATTCACCTCCAGGATCAGATCGTAGAAACCTTATTTTCTTGTTACGATGATTTTCCACTTCACTCTAAAATTCTTTGACTTTTCAAATGTTTCAGACTTATGTTTCATCAAACAGATATACCCATATCTGCTCAAATCATATGTGAAGGTCAAAAAATAACGATACCCGCCGCAAGCCTCAACACTCATCGGACCGCATACAATTAGTATGTATTATTTCCAATAAGTCAGCTGCTCGCTCCATTGTTCCGAAGAACAGAGTCTTAGTCATCTTGCTCATGAGGCATGGTCGCAAGCATCAAGTGATTCATAATCAAGTGATTCCAAAAGTCCATCAGCATGGAGTTTCTTCATGCGCTTTACACCAATATGACCTAAACGGCAGTGCCACATATAAGTTGCACTATCATTATTAACTTTGCATCTTTTGGCTTCAATATTATGAATATGTGTATTACTACGATCGAGATTCAATAAACCATTTATATTGAGTGTATGACCATAGATGGGTTTATTCATGTAAATAGAATATCAATTATTCTTTGACTTAAATGAATAACCGTATTGCAATAAACATGATCCAATCATACTCATGCTCAACGCAAACACCAAATAACATTTATTTTAGGTTCAACACTAATCCCGAAGGTAAAGGGAGTGTATGATGGTGATCTTATCAACCTTGGAATCACTTTCAACTCACATCATCACCTCGCCCTTAACTAGTCTCTGTTTATTTTGCAACCCCTGTTTCGAGTTACTACTCGCAACTGAACCCAGTATCAAATACTGAGGGGTTGCTATAAACACTAGTAAAGTACACATCAATAACATGTATATCAAATATACCTTTGTTCACTTTGCCATCCTTCTTATCTGCCAAGTATCTAGGGCAGTTCCACTTCCAGTGACCATTTCCTTTGCAGTAGAAGCACTCAGTTTCAGGCTTGGGTCTATCTTTGGGCTTCTTCGTGGGAGTGGCAACTTGCTTGCCATTCTTATTAAAGTTCCCTTTCTTTTTCTTGCCCTTTTACTTGAAACCAGTGGTCTTGTCGACCATCAACACTTGATGCTTTTCTTGATTTCTACCTTCGCTGATTTCAACATCGTGAAGAGCTCGGGAATCGTTTTCGTCACCCCGTACATATTATAGTTCATCACGAAGTTCTAGTAACTTGGTGATAGTGACTAGAAAACTCTGTCAATCACTATCTTATCTGGAAGATTAACTCCCACTTGATTCAAGCGATTGTAGTACACAGACAATTTGAGCACATGCTCACTGGTTGAGCTATTCTCCTCCATCTTGTAGGCAAAGTACTTGTTAGAGGTCTCGTACCTCTTATCATGGGCATGAGTCTGAAATATCATTTTCAGCTCTTGGAACATCTTATATGCTCCGTGGCATTCAAAGCGTTTTTGAAGTCCCGGTTCTAAGCCGTAAAGCATGGTGCACTAAACTATCAAGTATTCATCATATCGAGCTTTGCCAAACGTTTATAACGTCTGCATCTGCTCCTGCAATAGGTCCGTCACCTAGCGGTGCATCAAGAACATAATTCTTCTGTGCAGCAATGAGGATAATCCTCAGATCATGGACCTAGTCTGCATCATTGCTACTATGATCTTTCAACATAGTTTTTCTCTAGGAACATATCAAAAATAAACGGGGAGCTACATCACGGGCTATTGATCTACAACATAGATATGCTAATACTATCAGGACTAAGTTCATGATAAATTAAAGTTCAATTAATTATATTACTTAATAACTCCCACTTAGATGACATCCCTCTAATCATCTAAGTGATCACGTGATCCATATCAACTAAACCATGTCCGATCATCATGTGAGATGGAGTAGTTTTCAATGGTGAACATCACTATGTTGATCATATCTACTATATGATTCACGCTTGACCTTTCGGTCTTAGTGTTCCGAGGCCATATCTGCATATGCTAGGCTCGTCAAGTTTAACCCGAGTATTCTGCATGTGCAAAACTGGCTTGCACCCGTTGTATGTGAACGTAGAGCTTATCACACCCGATCATCATGTGGTGTCTCGGCACGACGAATTGTCGCAGCGGTGCATACTCAAGTAGAACACTTGTACCTTGAAATTTAGTGAGAGATCATCTTATAATGCTACCGCCGTACTAAGCAAAATAAGATGCATAAAGGATAAACATCACATGCAATCAAATAAGTGATATGATATGGCCATCATCATCTTGTGCCTTTGATCTCCATCTCCGAAGCACCGTCATGATCACCATCGTCACCGGCTTGACACCTTGATCTCCATCGAAGCATCGCTGTCGTCTCGCCAACTAATGCTACTACGACTATCGCTATCGCTTAGTGATAAAGTAAAGCAATTACATGGCGATTGCATTTCATAGAATAAAGCGACAACCATATGGCTCCTGCCAGTTGCCGATAACTGTTACAAAACATGATCATCTCATACAACAATGTATATATCATCACGTCTTGACAATATCACATCACAGCAAGACCTGCAAAAACAAGTTAGACGTCCTCTACTTTGTTGTTTCAAGTTTTACGTGGCTGC
Organism: Triticum dicoccoides; assembly: GCF_002162155.2. Classification (NCBI taxonomy): domain Eukaryota; kingdom Viridiplantae; phylum Streptophyta; class Magnoliopsida; order Poales; family Poaceae; genus Triticum; species Triticum dicoccoides. Next base: position 18,425,137 of record NC_041387.1, read on the forward strand.
TACGGGCTTCTAGCAAGAACCGTTCTTACCTACACATCAAAACCACAACGATTTTTCATCAAGTGTGCTGTTTTAACCTTCAACAAGGACCGGGCGTAGTCACACTCGATTCAACTAAAGTTGGAGAAACAGACACCCACTAGCCACCTGTGTGCAAAGCACAGCGGTAGAACCAGTCTCATGAATGCGGTCATGTAATGTCGGTCTGGGCCACTTCATCCAACAATACCGCCAAAAATACCCGAATCACTCGGAACCTTTCCGATGTCCGAATATAGCCTTCCAATATATCGATCTTTACGTCTTAACCATTTCGAGACTCTTCGTCATGTCCGTGATCTCATCCGGGACTCTGAACAACCTTCGGCACATCAAATCACAAAGCTCGTAATAAAAATCATCATTGAACGTTAAGCCTGCGGACCCTACGGGTTCGAGAACTATGTAGACATGACCGAGACACATCTTCGGTCAAATAGCATAACAACATACGTTGTTCTCTTTGTCATCGGTATGTTACTTTCCCGAGAGTCGATTCTCGGTATCACCATACCTAGTTCAATCTCGTTACTGGCAAGTCTCTTTACTCGTTCCGTACTGCATCATCCCGCAATTAACTCATTAGTCACATTGCTTGCCGAGAGGAGGAGGATGGAGGAGGGGCAACATATGGAGGTGGGGCGACGAGAGGGGAGAGGAGGGCGGCGAGAGGGAGGGAAGGGTGGGGGCCATATACGTACCTTGGGGGGCGCTGGTGGGCGACGGCGCGCGGCGGAGTGGGCGAGTGAGAGTGTGAGGGGAGAGTGAGGACGCACGCGGGCGGGGGCGTGTAGATAAGGTACCCGTAGTAGTAGCGCTAGTTTGTAACCACCGCTACTGCTAAGATACATAGCAGTAGCGCTTTAGTGGAACAAGCGCTACTACTAAGATCATTAGCAGTAGCGGTTTTTGTGGAACCAACGCTACTACTAAGGCTATGATCATTAGCATGTAAAAAATATCAAATTAAAAAAGGCATTAGTCATCATTGATCTTTTTGTGCAGAGTCTAAATTGTCAGTATGAATCTTCGCCGGTTTGCCACAGATCCTACACATAGAGTACGATGAAGACCAAATGGTTGTGATAGTTTGAGAAGCACCATATTTAAGGTCATAAACATTCTGTTCGCGGAGCGAGGTGGGACTAAACTTTGATCTTGGGAGGGGATTGAATTTAGCAGTAGCGCTGGTTAGAGGAAAGCGCTATTGCTAAGTTCAATAGCAGTAGCACTTTTTATATATGAGCGCTACTAGTATACCTAGCCTGCCTGCAACGGTCTGGCAATTATAATAGTAGTGTGTTTTGTATCTACAGCGCTACTGCTATGTGCATAGTAGCAGCGCTCTTACCGAGTGCTTCCTTTTTTAAAGGACTACTAGTGAGCTCTGTGTATAAGCATTTCCCTAGTAGTGTACCCAAGCAATGCACGAGCTAGCGAGCACAAAGGCCACATATTTTCCCCATGCATCTCGCTCTTCCGAGGCCGCCGCCGCCGGTGCCGTCCTCACCTCTTCTTTTATTTGTGAAATACTAAGGTCTTGCATTACTCAATCAGGATAACATGTTACAATCTCATCCAACAACAACTTTCAAGACTTCCTCCGGGCCAGAGCTTAGCCAAAGCAAAATTCTCCAAGGAATGACTAGCCCTATTACAACTTGGACGAGCATGAGCAATGCAAGAACTTTGTTCCCCCAAACTACTGACAATCTCTCTGATAATGAATGCATACTTAGACTTGTTGTTGCCGTCCTCACCTCACTTAGAGCATGCATGAACCGATGAACTTAGTAGCACATGCATGCATGCGCGCGACGTCACCGACCTAGCCGAGTCCAACTTCGACGGCGGCACGGCCTCATCCGTCACCAGGGTATCCGGCGGGCTCTCTTAATTCCGCTATCGCCATCATCACTACAGCCTAAATTCAAACACAAACTCCCCTCCTTACATGCTTCGTTTAGGAGGAAGGACTCGTCGTCGTCGCCGCCACCGCAGCCGCGAAACTCAGGGAGGCCTAGCAGGCCCAAGTCAAAGCACTCCACCCCAATTTCTAGCTACGAATCTTCGGGAGCGTGGCACGATGCATGGATGAGCTGGATGTCCTTGTGTGCAAGCTTGCTGGTGTTGGGGCATTATCGACTCAACGACCGTCCCTATGAAATGCATGATTTGCATTTTGGTGTAGGGAAGAAAATAACTACTACTCCTGCATATGACGTGTTCACCGAAGCGATGGGGAGTGAATGGTGGCGTGAGGCGACACTACGATGGGCTCGCATGTAGGAGAAATTCGACGGAGAGCTCGTGTATCGGTCGAGAACTTTAGGACGGTGGCGGCGGGAGGTCCACGAAGCCATAGGAGTTTGGGGTACCTAAGAAGGGCGGCGCTAGGAGATCCATTGAAGCTATAGGAGGCCGGGCCTCGTAGATCACACTGGGCAGCACGAAGCTTCGGGAGCGTGGCACGATGCAAGGATGAGCTGGATATCCTTGTGGGGAAGCTCGCCGGTGCTGGGGCATTGTGGACTCAACGACCGTCCCGATGAAATACATGATTTGAATTTGGGTGTAGGTAAAAAATAAACACTACTCCTAAATAATAAACCGATTCCCACATGGTGAAAGGATTCTAGAGGATGCAATCACAAAAAAAGAATCATTTCAATATTTTTTTAGTTTTACATATTTATATTGAACTTGTTTTCTAGTGTTTTTTTTTGAATCTACAATAATCCATTAAGAAATTTAGGCCATGAAGTGGTGGGAACCGATAAAAAAACTTTGACGGGTTTTGCCGGGCGTGATCCGCATGACGTATGTCTGTACCGTTGGATCTAGAAAGGTTGAACGACTGAGATCGACTTGACGGGGGCAATCCATGTGAGAGCCGGAATGATCAATGAAAACGAAACATGTCAAACTCAACACCGAAAACTCTAAATTAGTTCATGGGCATGCTTCTCGCTCCTTGGCTCCTTGCAAACACTATTTTAGGCTGCCGCGCCGAGGCGTGAAAATATTCGCGGTTACGGTTCAAACCCAAAATGAAAATATCCTCCACCCCACCCCACCCCAAGTCCCAACCCCAGCCAGGCCCAACCCAAACTGAACTCTTCTCCCCCCGACCCAAACCCCAGCCCCGCCGCCGGCCAACTCCAGTCCCTTCGCCGCCGCCGCCGCCGCCGCCGCCGCCGCGTAGACGCGAGGACGCACACGCATCCGCTACCACCGCGGCCATGGTCCTCTCCCACCGCCGCTTCCTCCTTCCACCCCGGCCTCTTTGCCATCGGCGCCGTCGCACCACTGCCGGCCCCTGCTCGAGCTGGTCAGGCGGCGTGCAGATCCGCCACTGCCACAGCGTCGTCGTCCTCCACAACCACGCAGCGGCTCCTCGCCCGCGACCCTCTTCTCCAGGTATGAGTCCCTCCTCTTCTCCCCTAATTCCTTGTGGTTCCCGTCCATCTCCGCGTCTGACTCATGCGTGCGTTCAGTTTGGGGGCAAGGAAGGAGAAGCCTTTCTCGCTCGATCTGGCGAGGATGGATGCGCAGCAAGGTCAGGTCGCCACCATCTCTCCCCCTCCTTTCGTTTTCTCGGTTTTGGTTTCGATTTGCTTCTCTTCCCTTCCCTTCCCTGACGCGGTTCGTTTCCTCACTGCACAGGTGCACCACCGTGATGATGGGGATTCATTCTTGCTGCCACGATTCGTCTCGTCGTCCTCCCCGGCATTCGCATAGGTGCTAAGCCACTGCCCCATTTCACTAGTGCACTACTAAAGGCTGATTGATTGGTTGTTAAACTAGAAGCTTAACTTTCTTGCCGCAAATCACTGCTTGCAGTTGGCCATGAAATCTGACCAACTGCTAGCTACTTACACGCATGCTTACAACGCTAGTTTCCAGTGAGGAAGCACTCAGTACAGTTGATTGGGTTTGCGATGTGCAGGTCAGGCTCGTGGGGACGGTGAGTGGCAAGGCGGGGAGGAACACGGATATGTCACTTCATCAGATGGTGAGTTAATTTCGGCAAAGCGCAAGCTTTTATTCAAGTTCTAGATGCGTCTTAGGGGAATCAGTTTTGGACCTTTAATTGTGCTCCGCCTGCCATTGCTGGATGTCGGTCCTGACATTTGTCAAATGCTCCACGTTCAGCCGTCACTTGAAATGTTGTTGACTGTTAGTTCAATAGTGCAATGTTTGATTAGCCCTACAGGTTGATAGCCCTCTCTGGTTAATTAGCCATTTGAGAGGCAGCAGGAGCATAACAGGATACTTTTGGCTCTTATCACGCTGCAAACGATTTAATAATGGGAGATCTGCAGTTACTTTACCATTTCCGACTAATCAGCCATTTGAAAGGCACACTATAATACTGTACTATTCGGATTTGCCTTGGGTCAGAAGGTAATATTCGATCGAAATTGCTCTTCTTCAGTTTAAGAACCTTCTATTTTCATGCGATGATAAGTTGCACATGCTTGTTACCTCATGTTGACAAGTGCTCTGGTTCATCAGCCCATCTACTAGTGCTAGATGTAAGTTGCAAAATTATGAAATCCTGGAGTGCTACCTGATTGTTGTTGCCTATCGTTCTGACTCAACGCATATAGTTTCAGATTTTGTCAAGGTTACTCTCTCTGCTCTTGCTCATGTGCTCTGTCTGTCTACGGCATAGTGAATTTTGCACCAACCTAAAGGTTTTGCTTTTGTTCTAACCACGCCATAATGTTGTAGGCTAAATTATTATATAAGAAATAAAAAAATACTCAATTTCCTCATCTACATGCCCAATCTTCAAGTTTCATAGTACAAGAACAGGATAACCATCCACTTAGCTTATTTCGAAGAAACCATCCTTTAGCTGAGGAGGGTGCTCTTGTTGTTACTCATACAAAGTAATCTCCAGTCAGTTGCAATGCTGGACTCCTCTGGTTAATTAACCATTTGAGAGGCAGTAGGAGCATACATTACTGTGAAATGCTTAAACTTGTAAGTCTGTAACACTTGCGAAGCATAAATAGGATACTTCTGGCTCTTATCACAGTGGAAATGATTTAATAATGGGAGATTTGCAGTTACTTTACCATTTCCGACTAATCAGCCATTTGAAAGGCATTACTGTGAAACACTTCAATTCTTAGCACTGGCTATGCATAATAGAATACGCCCTCTGTCCGGAATTACTTTTCGCTCAGATGGATGTATCTAGCATTGAAATACATCTAGATACATCCATTTGAGCGACAAGTACTTTGGGACGAAGGTAGTACTCTACTATTCGGATTTGCTTGAGTCTGCCACATATTTCATTAGAGTGCTACTGAAGGCTGATTGGTTGTTAAACTGGAAGCTTAGCTTTCTTGCCACAAATCATAGCTAGTTGGCCATGAAATCTGACCAACTGCTACTTACAGGCTAAAAAGCACGGACACGGGGACGGAAAGACGGGGATACGCATACGGGGATACGGGATACGGCATTTTTCAGAAACAGCCATTCGGGGATACGGCGAGTATATATAAAATAAAATAAAAATATGCCATGTAATATAGAGTTAAGACAGAAAATTAATGAGAAAGAAATCAAAATAGAGAATCCTGCCCCATTTGGTGTCTCTTTATATCAAGTCCTTGATTGATCCTCGTCCCCCCATGCCATGCAACCTAACATCAAGCAGTACAAGGAGCAAGTATTCATCAATCATAATTCAAGTTCAACAGCAGCACAAGCATTCAACTAGAAACTAGCAAACATGACATGGGTACAACAGGCAACAGCAAGTCAGCAGCAGCGGCAGCAGGCCGGCAGCAAAAGCATTGAAATAGCAGCATGATTACTACAATCATTCAAAGAGCAGCAAGCACACCCTCCATTAGTTCAATGGAAGGAATCAGAATAAAAGAGATGAAGAAGTTGAGGAGAGGGCGAGAGGCTGCTGGGTTTGGAGATTGGGGAGGGTTACCTGCCGTTGGGAGGAGAGGCTGCTGCCTGCTGGTACTGTGGGGTAGCAGTCGCCGGTCGAGTGCAGGTGTCGCCGCCGGTGGCAGCGTTGAGTCCAGGCGGCGGTGGCTTCGATCCAGGAGGCGGCTTCGATCCAGGAGAGGCTGCGACCTGGGAGCACATCGCTTTTGTGTGGAAGAGATGCATGCGACTACATAGGGTTTCGTTTTGGGCCTGTTATTGGGCCAGGCCGTGTCCCAACCGTGTCACGGATGTATCCCATCGTATCCCCTCATTTTTTTTCTTTCTTTTTAATCGAAAATCAGGGGATACTGGGGACACGCGTATCCTGCCGTATCCCGCCGTGTCCCCGTATCCCGCCGTATCAGAACGGCAGATCGGCAACTCCTGCCGTGTCCATGCTTTCTAGCTTACAGGCATATACGACGTTAGTTTCCAGTCTTACAAAGATGGCTCAAAGTGGCTGCTGCATCAAAGTGTCTGCAGCTATTTACTTATATTAAATACAAGACGTCTCTTCTGTACATATGTTTGTCAAGGATGAGATCCACATGATTTAGTATTTAGAGTACTTCATAGCTAGCTACTCCCTCCGTCCGGGTTTATTAGGCCCAAAGACCACTTTGATAGGACCAAGGCAGTGCTAGAAAGCAAACGCTTGAAAATTAGAGCTGAAATTGGCCAATTAGCAGGCTCTCCTCTAGTTTAAAGTAGATGCTAAATTAATGAGCCGCGGCACCTTACATGCGCATGCAACCGTAATAAACAGCCGACGCAGGAAACAAGGCATTGCATGGGGCGGCTCGCAGGCAAACGACCGCATGCACTGGCTTGCATGCATGGCTCATAACTGCTCACTCGGTTAACAAGGCACCGCATAGGAATAGGGACCGGAAAAATGCTGCTATTGGAGCAGGTTTGGTGTGCGCGGCCTTACATTTTCGGACGGGGCTTCGTGGCCAGGAGGCCCTTTAAACCCGGATGGAGGGAGTAGCTAGCTAGCTACTTTAGTGTTATGCTCCTATCATGATAAAGAATGAATTTTTATGTTCCTCCTCGTCTTCTTCTGCTCTCTCTGACACCTGTTTCATCTCTGTAGGCAGGTAGGAGGTACAACGGCCAGCGACCGGGACGACACCAACAGCCAAAGGAAGCTTGAGGTCTGCTCCTTCTCCACCAGTAGAGAGGAGCCTCCTTTTTGGGTTCCGCGTGTCTGCTCCGAGCCTACCAGCGCCGATGCCATGGAAGGTACCCTCCACGTCTCTCATCTCTCTGTTCGGTCACGTATGGTTCTATGCTGATTCCTTTTTTCTTTCTCTCTCTCTCTCTCCGATTTAAACGTGCTTAGATCCTTGAGTCGGAAGGTAGCTTTTATTAGTTTGATTGAAACTGCTCTCCAGTTTAACAACCTTATGTTTTTGTGTGATGTTGACAAGTGCTCTGCTTCAGCAGGCCATATACCAATGCTTCTTGTCTGTGGCTAGCTATTTCTCTTGATTTTACTTCTTATAATTCTCGCTGTTCCCAATCATTGTCATTGTCTGTAGCTAGCTTCCAGCTGTCATGACCAATGCTTCTTGTCTGTTCATATGCAGATTTACTCAGGCACGCGAAGCGTAATGAGGAGCAGCTGCTGGGCGTGATGTTGATCGATCCTAGCCTGTCTTCCGGCTCTCAGTGATTTGCTCCTCGAGGTGTATGCCGTGCTGCACCTGAATCCTGTTGACTACGAGCAGCGGAACGCCTTGTTTGATGTATTCAGCAACATGGCAACTAAAATCTTTGGTAAGAGATGATATAGTTTGCCTTTGTTACTAATAATGTGATCACTGAATAGCATGATGAACTTGTCGCAGAGTAGAGAAAGATAACATCGTCATGAATATTATCTCTCTTCCAGTTATACTCCCTCCGTAACTTAATATAAGATGCTTTTTGACACTATGCCAGTGTCAGAAAACATATTATATGAAGTTACGGAGGGAGTAGTAATCAGCGGTTTTACTCTTTGTATTTGAGATTTCTCAAAAACTCTCGTTACTTATGTTATCTATCTACTTACGGAGGGAGTAGTAAAACTAATAAGAAGAATACCATTCTTAATATGTTTGATTCTGGTTATTTGTTATCTATCTACTTATGTTATCTAGCATCTACACGATACTTTTGTGGAAGGTGGACTGTCGCTGTCAGAAATCAGAAATACTATTTTCTTGGCTTTGGTCTTTTGGACAGTTGAAGTTTGTGAATAATCATGCTGTGTTGTTAGTTGTTACTTTAAGTATGGTCCCTGAACTGCTAGTGGCCCTTGAATTGTACTCCCTCCATTCCTAAATATAAGTCTTTCTAGAGATTTCAATAGGGACTACATTCATTTTCCTCCGTATGTAGTCTCTTTTGGAATCTGTAGAAAGACTTGTATTTAGGAGCGGAGGGAGAATTTGGGTTAACCAATACCAAGTTTGTGTCCCATTTAGCGATATTTGTCTTTCTTTTTTTTTCTCCCTGAAACGCTAGGGGGCTATATTTGAGACCATTGAATTTATATGACCGTTTCATGTGTTTCTGTCCATTGAACCTTATGTTTTTGTGTGGGTTTTGAATGAGGTTGCTAACTTTGTATGATGCATAACGTCATAAATACTCCCTCTCTGTAAAGAAATATAAGATCCTTTAGATCATGAATGATCTAAAGGATCTCATTTCTTTACAGAGAGACTAAGAGAAAAGCACACGATGAAATACGTAAGAGAAAAGGACGGCTTGACATCAACTGACTCAGATGAACACAATAAATACTACATGTTTGTTATTTTTGCGAAATATGTAAGAGAAAAGAACGGCACATCAACTGACTCAAACGAACACAAATACTACGGCGCCCTGGGACAACAGGGAACAGGGCAGGAGTTACGGAAATGTAAATCGTCGCGTTGCGCCATCATGGCGCCGCAGTGGGAGTCGCCGGGTGGGCCTCCTCGTCGTCGGTCTTCATGTTCATCCAGCTCGATGGATGTGGCTTGGCCCCTTCGTCGATGCTTGGGAGGCCGTGGGGAGTCTCCATGCGGTGCGCGATTGCTTGCATCAAGGAGAGCAAGCTCTCCTTCAGGGCAGCGTCCGCCCCAACTAGCCTCCGCTGAGGCGGCTGACGAAGCGGCAAAACCATTTGCATGGCTTGGTCCAACTCGGAGAACTTTTGCTTGTGGACGTTGAAGGTGATCTGTAGGTGGGACTGGGACGACTCGGATGAGTGGGAGAGGAGGGAGGAGACTAAGAAAAGCATGATCATGGTCATCATCTTGGCCATGCCTGTTGTTTTGTGCTTTGTGGTGAACGTTGCTTGATTCTACCAGTGACTGGGAGAGATGGATTATATATATGCTCTGCTACTGCCTGGTTAGTACTCAGGCTCAGGCTCCTCATCGTTTAGGTTGGTTCTAGGTAGCGTAGTCATTAGGTGTGACTGAGCAGCGAAGGAGAGCTAGTGTAGTGCTAAGTAGGTTGGTTCTAGGTAGCGTAGCGAGACAGAGTAGTGCTTCTCATCCTCCCCGCTCGCTAGTACTCCCTCCATAAAAAAATAAATATAAATATAAGAGTGTTTAGATCACTAAAGCAGTGATCTAAATGCTCTATATTTCTTTACAGAGGGAGTATTTTTCTTGCAACCTCCTGTGAAAAAAAAGGCTATAGTTTTCTAGTCGTTTTTTTTTGCGAATTAAACATAATATTTGTGGGTATTAAAAACATGAATTTCTCGTTACTCTTTTTGACACAGGCCTATGAAAAACGGCCTTTCAGTATCCATCGTACGACGGAGATGTTGAAGAAGAGGCCGATGAGGTGGTTCCTGACGGATTTGAAGAGGTGGAGTGTTATGCAACGGCCCAACCCAGGGAGGAGGCCCAAGGCCTCTCGTCGCTCCCGCCCGCTGGAGCCTGGAGGACTGGAGAGAGACAGAGGAGTGCCACGGCAGCTGAAGATAAAAGGAAGGAAGTGGAGACAGAGAGGGTCGTCGACTAGCAGAAGGAAACACCTTCCCCCCTTTCATTCTCCTCCCCTATCGTGTACCCAGATTCCTCCTCCCTTCCTCCTTCTGTAATCGAATTGGTCTAACCAGGTGCATAACAATTGGTATCAGGAGTCGTTCGATCCATCTCAGTGACGCGTGATCCATCAGTCCGCAGTGCGGTCGGCCGCGGATTCGTTCCCCGCTGTAATTCCCATCGCTCGGCAGGAACCGCCGATCTGGTTGGTCGATCGGGTGTCGGATCTGGCGCCGAAGAAGCGTGGCCCTTCGGCGGTCGAGCAGCAAATCTCCGCGGCGATGGGGACCGTGGAGCGGCAGAACACGGAGACAAATGCCAAGCTCGACGACATCGTTGAACAGCTGAAGGGCATGACCGCGTGGATGAAGGCAATGGATTCCACGACGAAGAGCCTCTCCGAATCCGCGGTGCTTCTTCAGCTACACGCCGAGGATGCATCGACGCGACTGGAGGCGCTCGAGTCACCGCCGACGCGCCCCCAAGGCCCAGCCAGCGCGACCACGACGCCTCCGTCTGTGGTGGTGCACGCGCATGGTGGGGAGCGGCCCAGTGGGCACAACGGGCATCACCAGCAACGAGGGCCGGTTTTGGGGGATCCCCGTTCCCCAAATCCGCCTCCGGCCAATGGTATGCCCTCCTTCGCCACGTTTGCCGTCCGGGAGTCCTTTTGTGAAGCGCCGATTTTTGCACCCTACCCCTCGACCACACTTGGGCAGCACACCCGAAATGGATTTTCCTAAATTCGATGGGGAAGATTACCAAGTGTGGTTGGACAATTGTGAACCGTATTTCGAGATTTATGGGGTGTCTGAGCCGATGAAATTAAAGTTTGCCGCTCTCAACTGTGTTGGGAACGCGGCGTTGTGGCTAAAAATGGCCCAGAAACGCCGGCAGTTTGTGCATTGGCACGACCTGCGCACTTCAGTTCAGGAGATGTGGGGGAAGAACAAGCACAAATTCCACATGCGCCAGTTGCTACTGCTTAATCAGACTAGCTCGGTAGATGAGTACACTTCTAAATTTGACACCTTGCGACACCAAATCCTTCTAGCAGATCCACACACTAGTGAGGTGTTCTTTTTTTTAAAAGAAAACATCCACTTTATTCTCCATAGGCTCCTCAAACCAATCTCTAGTTACAGAAGTGAAAGTGCTAGTTATCGACTAGAGGGGGGGTGAATAGGCGATTTTTATGAAAGTCTTCAAAACATGGAAGTTTCGAAGACAAACAATAGAAAGGAACCTATTGAAATACAGCGGAAAGTAGACTACACTAAGCAAGCCATAGTCAAGTATGTAATGGAGTGAAATCACGAAGACTAATAGCAGCTAGGTAGTAAAGATCAGGATGGAGGATAGTATGAAGCCAAACAACAATAGTAGTCAAGCAATGAAGTCAAACAGGTACGTCAATCGGGCAATGACTTCACGAAGACAAACTGTAACTAATGAGAGGGAGAGGATAGAACCAGTCACTTGATGAGGACACAAGATTTGTTGGACCAGTTCCAGTTGCTGTGACAACTGTACGTCTGGTTAGGGAGGCTGAGATTCAACTCAGAAGACCACGTCTTCACCTTATTCCCCTTGAGCTAAGGACACCCAGTCCTCGCCCAATTACTCTGGTAAGTCTTCAAGGTAGACTTCCAAACCTTCATAGACTTCGTTCACCGGTGATCCACAATGACTCTTGGATGCTCAGAACGTGACGCCTAACCGGCTGGAGGATTCACAATCCTCAAGTGTAATAAGTCTTCAAGTCACGCAGATAGAAAGACTTCAGTGATGCCTCACACTCTTTGGCTCTGGGTGTTTGGGCTTTGTCCTCGCAAGGATTTCTCTCTCTCAAAAGCTTCGGAGGTGGGTTGCTCTCAAACAACAAAATCCGTGTACTAACTCTGAGCAGCCACCAATTTATGGTGTAGGGGGTGGGCTATTTATAGCCACTAGGCAACCCGACCTGATTTGTCCGAAATGACCCTGGGTCACTAAGGAACTGACACGTGTTCCAACGGTCAGATTTCAAACACACACGACAACTTTACTTGGGCTACAAGCAAAGCTGCCTCATCCAGCTCTGGATAAGATTTGCTCTCATTGTCTTCGCTCGAAGACATAGGATTTTTGTTGAGTATCACTTCAGTCACTCTGACTTTGTTCACTTGGACCCCACTTAACAGTACGGTGGTTCCTATGACTCAACAAAGAAGAAAAGGAAACAACGAAACGACCAAGTCTTCGCGCTCCATAGTCTTCACTCAATGTTTTCTCATGTCATAGTCTTCAATCTGAATATCTTCATATACCACCATTGTCGTCAATGTCTTCATACATTTTTAGGGGTAATCTCCGGTAGGTAAACTGAATCAATGAGGGACTACTACCTGTGTTATCCTGCAATTCTCACAAACACATTAGTCCCTCAACCAGGTTTGTCATCAATACTCCAGAACCAGCTAGGGGTGGCACTAGATGCACTTACAATCTCCCCCTTTTTGGTGATTGATGACAAACTGGTTGAAGTTTTCAACGGGGATAAAATATGTGAAATTGTAAAGGATAGGGTATTGTCTTCATAAGTAGCAAAAGGCTCCCCCTGAAGATGTGCATATGAGTAATTTGCTTTTGGAATGCAAATGCACATGGCAGGTTGTACTTGTGGAGATCCTCTTCAACTTATGACGACAATTCATCATGCATGATTTGATATAACGAAGATAGTGACATGCATAATGAAAAATTGACGTCTGCAAGATGACCTAAGTGCGGAAGTTATCATCGCACATGCGGAATTTATCATCGCATCACAGAATAGCAGAAAATGTAGCAGACGACCATCAAGTTTAAGTGTTACAACTCAAAGAACCAAATGTATCAAAAAGCGGGAGTTGTAAACACTAGGCAAAATATAAAGCAACCGCCCATATGGACCCGCTTGAAGACTATCAACTCATATGCTTCTCCCCCTTTTGTCAGTAAGGACCAAAAAGGTTTGAAGACATAGAGTCTCTACGCGTTCCCAGAAGGAGTAGGAGAAGCAGCAGGGTCGTCAGTGTTGTTTGGCGGAGCAGACGAACTTGATGCAGTTTCGATTCGCGCTGAAGGTGGTGAAGTAGCATCGTCTTCATCATCGATGACACGGGCATTCACTGTTGCAGCAGAAGAGGAGAACTCAGAGTCTTCAAGAGACGGAGTGCGCCGCAGCACAGTCCTTCTTGGAGGTGTTGTGTCAAACTTGAAATGTTCAGAGAAGCCATCGTCTTGAAGATCATCTTCAGAACACATAAACGTCAGCCCTTTCCATGTACGTCGACAAGTTTCATGGGCGACAAAGGCATTCTTGGTGGCAAGGTTGCGAATCCTGTTTACGTCCACCAAGAGGCTTTTCATTTGACACTTCAGCCAGTCATGATGCTTATCCTGTTTCTGATGAAGGGCAACAAGAAGCTCTCGGTCATTGAGAACACGAGATCGCTTCTTAGGGCGTTGTGCAATGGTGCTTTCGGTGGCTTCAGTGAGGGCACGGTGAGGTGCACGCGTAGTACCAGCCAGGGGATAAACACGAGTGACTGCTTGGACTCCTTCAATGTTTTGTGAGAAGCTTTGATTATCAGCATTTTGAAGACAAAGAGGCTCCTTGGCAGGCTCTCGATAGATGGCTTCAACTGACATATCAACCTCAGGCAGAAAAATCAGATGATTGCGAGCAGAGGGCTGATAGTTGACAGCTGAGTGTAGTTTGATCAGACGCATGATCCATGGAGCGTAAAACTTCAAACCAAAGAGATCAGAGCCTGATGCAGCAAGTTGGCGGATAAAGAAGTCTTGAGCATTGAAGCTTTTGCCGTGAAGAATATGGAAGACCAAAGTCTTCATTGCACCTTCAAGCTTTGCATGTGGAGAATGTCCTTTGATGGGCCAGAGAATTCGCCTTATAATGTGATAGATAGTACGTGGCAGATACTCAAGGTCTTCAACAAAGAACTCCTTAGGATATTCAGCATCTGGAGGCAAGGGCTTCATCATGCTAAGCATCTGGCTCATGTTGGGCTCAGGCTTGTGAAAAATGCTTTTCAAAGCAGCACTATGAAGCTGACAACCAGGTTCATAAAGATCACCTGGAGTGGGCAGGCCAGTGAGCTCAATGACATCAAAGGCTTTGGCTTCATGATGGACATTGCCTGTCATCCACTCAAGGATCCAAGTCTTCGGATCCCTGTTATAGCCACGAATATGAAGAGTGGCATAGAATTGGAGCAGCAATTCTTCATTCCAGTGCTCCTTGTAAGTGACGAACTGCAATAAGCCAGATTCTCTGAAGCAATCCAACACTTCTTCCAAACAGGGCAGATCAGTTATGGCTTCAGTGTCAAGACACATATGTGGGAAAATGCGACCTTGATTGTATAAAATGCATGAGTAATAACTGCGCTGCTGATAGCTCCAGAACCGATCAGATGATATTCTTGCCTTAGAGTAGGGGTTCTTGGCGCTATCAAAGAAGGTGTTGTGCACTTTGAAACCATTGACATTGAATGATCCTAGTGCAGATGCAGTACCTGGAAACCTAGGCAGTCTTGGCAGTGGCTTCTGAACCTGAGGCCTGTGCTCGACGTGATAGTCAAATTGAGGATCAGCAGCAGGCGGAGGAACCAGAAGAGGCCATTTGACATTGATAAGCTGCCCATAGTTGTATGCTTGCTCGATAGTATGCGGCCTTGGTGGCAGAATAGGAGCAGTGGCATTAGCAGAGGTGTCAGGCTGCACATCTGTTGCAGGTGCTTCATTGGCTTCATTGGTTTCTGGCACGGTGTTCAATGCAGGCTCCACATTTTCTTCAGTCATGACCTCGTCATTGGCTTCATTGGTGTTGGTGGTGGCAGCCTCAGGATTCTCAGTCTCCACTTGAGGAGTTGGAGGGATGGGTACAGACATGTTCACATCTGGAACAACTTCTTCAGTGATGGGGGGAGTAGCGACACGCTCTTCTGCTTGTTTTTCTTCTGCTGATGCAGTCGTATTGTATTCAGCAACATTAGCTTTAGACTTGGAGACATTCACAGTTGGAGTGGCTTCTGGGAACACCTGACGTGCAACAGATTGGTGGTGCACTTCTCCTTCTGGAACGCTCGGAAGAGTGACTTGGGGCCTTGGTCCTTTGCGAAGCCTGCGTAATGCTGGCGACGCCTGTGGAGATGGAGTTGGCTGGGCCTCAAAGTCATCGTCATCTTGCACTGGTGGGGTGACTTGTTGTTGGGGAGTACTCAGGGTGTCTTGTTGTTGTGGGTGATCAGCCCATGATGCATCCTGAGCAATTGGCGTCAGAGGACAACCAATGCTGATAAGCTCACTGTTCGTTAGAACAGGCGATGATACCGTTGGGTGCTCAATCTGAAGAAGAACTACATCATCTTCAACATTGTCATGGTGACCAATGTCTTCAGCTGCGGTGGGGTCAACAGCTGGAATATCTTCAACTTCAGGAACCTCTGTGGAAGCAGGCTCATGAACTATCATGCGTCGTTCTTGGTGAGAAGAGTCAGGACGAGCAACCGAGATTGGCTCGACAACAAGGGGCTCTGTGGGAGCAGCCCGATCTTTCTTGGTTTTGCGCTTCTTCTTGGAGGGTGCATCATCAGAGGCTTCAGGATTTTTCCTTTTTCTGGCTTCAGCCTCGGCAGCCCTCGTCTTCTTCAGTTCTGAAGCGGTTGACTTGACCTTTGGCTTCGAGCCGGACATGCTGCTTGGGAAGACAATGCGAGGCTCTTCCCGCCTTGAATGTTCAGATTGGTCAACCGATGGCTTCTTCTTCTTGGCAGCCATCCTGGGGTCGATGCCAGGACGCCCAAGAGCCTTGCGCTTTTCAGCTTCATTGTAGGCTTGCACACATTTGGCAGTTGAAAGCTTCATGCGCTCACGAGATCCTTGGGCTTCATCACGTTTCGTGCGAAAGGCTTCCCTGAGCTCATGTAGCATGATCTTGAAGTTCTGCACATCCTTCACACTGAGCTTGTCCATATGCTTCTTGAACTGAGCTTTTTCAAAATCTATCTTGTGCTTCAGCTCAACACTTTTCTGAGCAAGAGCTAACTCAGAAGCAATTGCGCCTTGGAAGGAGACGCTGAGGCCAATTGGAAGTTGTAGATCGTCAAAACCGAGTTCTGGATTTTCAAACCGGTCATCAATGAACTTGTTCAGAATCTCAACATCGAAGAGGGGAAGATCATTGAAGATTTCAGCCTGCTGCTTGCTCTTAATCAGCATCTCAAGAGCGTCATTGGTAAGATCGTCGTCACTTGACAGATCAATTGCTTCATTTTTGTTTCGTAAAATGGCAGCAGGAGTCAGAGCAAGACTAGAGGAGTGCATGGGCTTCTTCGTTTTCTTCGTCTCGGTCTTGGAGACACGAGAGAGATCTTCAGACTGCACACTTGGTGCAGGTGGTGCAGTGGCCAGAGGCTTCACAAGTGAAGCTTTTGGAGCAGCAGCTGATTTTGAAGCTTTAGCCTTCTTTTGCTTCTGTGGCTTTGGAGTAGGAGCAGGGGATTCATCAGTGTCGGCATCATCATCAGAATGATCCACTTTGGCACCTTGAACGGAAATGTGAGTGATGAGGCCATCAAGGTTGTAGAAGGGTCCGATGATATTGGGTTCAGCATCGCGTGTGCCGTCGGCCCGGGGAGCAGAAGGACCAGGGTTGAAGTCTAGCCCCAATGACTTCTTATTTTCCTTGGCCGATGCCTTTGCGTGCTGGAAGTTGCGCCTGAAGAGTTTATCGTCACGACACCAGAGCAGTGATGATTGGTCGGCATTGTCAGGCTGTGGTCCATGGACCATACATGGATAGAAACCCTGGGCAATAGCTTCAGCTCTGTTCTTGGGTGGAAGGCTTCGAAAGAGAATATCACCCCAAGGACTCTTGATGGCATTCTTCTCAGCATACTCCTGGGTCACGAACTTGTATTTAAACTATTGTTCGGCCCAATATCTTCGAATCCATTGGGTTCGTGTCTTGCGCTGATTGTAATCCTCTTCTAGATCTGTCTTGTACAGCTCTGAGAGGTCATCAGGCAAATCTCTTGATGTTCCCCCACGACGCTGTCTGCCACCCTTCCTTGCTGATTTCTCTGTAGCCATGAAGTTTAGACTAAAAGGCTTCAACACTGTCAAAGGCTTCAAAGGCTTCCGCTTGCTGGTCAGACAGGAACTGGCTTCGGGAGAGTTAATGTGATGCTGTAAGAATTTTGCAAACGAATGCAGACTATGAGAACCAAGGGATTCTCCCATGGACATGTACCTATGACAACATTAGAGATGCGAGGGAAGGGGAGAGGTCATATGCATTCTTAGAAGATTTTGAAGATAAATCAGTTTGAAGACATTGACCTCATGATGCGAAGACATTCACTTATGTGTTTGAATTTGGTTCCAGATTTGTACGAATCCAGGAATAGGTACAAGTGAGGAATCTAACTAGTTTAGATGCATAAGTGAAGATGCTTGGCACAGTATGAGATGTAGAACTAGACAGATCCAAGTTTGAAGTCACAGAAACCACTTTTGGTAAAAAGGATGAATCTATAGGATCAAAAAGATGGTAAAAAGAGGGTTTTATTTACCACACGAAGAACTGCTAGATGGGAAGAGTAGGAGACCGAGCAGTTCAATCCACCGTGCCCTAACTTGGCGACGGAGGACACCTATGGCGGCGGCGGAGAGGACGATGCCCGCGGCTGGCGTGAGGACGGCGTCGGTGAGGTCGCGGCAGCTAAGCGCTTCGTCGTCGGCGTCGTCGAAAGCTAGCGATGGCGCTAGGGTTTTGACGAGGTGGAGAGGTGGAAGAAGGTTTTCTTGACCGTAAGGGGACATGTATTTATAAGGAAGGATGCGGCACAGCGCAATTACGCAGGTGCCCCTAGCGATTCACATCTGAGGAACACGTGGCTAGCATGCAACATACTTGGAGTTGTCCCACGTTTCCACGCCCGCCTGAACTGTCGGATGGTCGTTCCGGCTTCTCCGGATTTTAGGCAATAAGGATAGAGCATTTAAAACAGACTCTGTATCTTCTGCTGACAAGGACGCAGAGAAGACATTTGACAGTTTCAACAGAATGCATATGATTTGGACAGGTAGAGTTTGAGATAGAAAGCATAGATAAATTAGGGTCCGATCACATTCACTTAGTTCAAAAGATTCAACAGAAAAGACATAGCTACAAGTGAATGCTGTAGAGGACAGAATACTTATATATATATATATATATATATATATATATATATATATATATATATATATATATCCAAATGCAACAAAGTCAACATTGTGAAGATAATCGAAGACAAACCAAATGTGAAGATATAGTAAAAGTAACGCCATGGAAAAGAACAAAAACTTCAGACAGAAAAATTTGGTGGTGGCGTTACCCACCATATAGGAAGTATTAGACCCAGACATGGCGCACAATTATCGTGGAGCTCCGAAGTCAAATTCCACGTTAATGTATTCACACTCAGAATGTAAGTCTTCATTGATTGAAGATATACTTTACTTCGTGTGTTGCACATCTAAGTCATCAACATGCATAAGTGTTAGGATGTATGCCTGATCACAGGACATTTGAGGATTCCAAGATATTTAGCTCACACCGTAACTTGCAAAGCCTTTTCTCATCCAAGGGCTTTGTGAAGATATCTGCCAGTTGCTCTTCAGTGTTGACGTGAATGATATCAATATCTTCCTTCATGACATGATCTCTGAGAAAGTGGTGACGAATTTCAATGTGCTTTGTCTTCGAGTGCTGAACTGGGTTGTTGGCAATCTTGATGGCGCTTTCGTTGTCACAGAAGAGTGGTACTTGTTTCAGATGGATGCCATAGTCCTTGAGAGTTTGCTTCATCCATAGAAGCTGAGCGCAGCAAGATCCAGCAGCAATGTATTCAGATTCAGCAGTGGAGATTGATACACAGTTCTGCTTCTTTGAAGACCAACAGACAAGTGATCGTCCCAGAAAATGACATGTGCCTGATGTAGACTTGCGATCCACCTTGTCACCAGCATAATCAACATCCAAGAATCCAACCAGATCAAATTCTGAGCCCTTTGGATACCATAATCCTAATGTTGGGGTGTAAGCCAAATATCGAAGAATTCGCTTCACACCTAAGTGACGCGATTCCTTTGGTGCCGCTTGGAATCGAGCACACATGCAAACACTAAGCATAATATCTGGCCTAGATGCACATAGATAAAGTAAAGAACCAATCATGGAGCGGTATACCTTTTGATCAAACTCTTTACCATTTTCGTCGGGACCCAGATGGTGTTTGGCTGGCATTGGCGTCGTGTAACCTTTGCAATCTTGCATTCCAAACTTCTTCAGGCAATCTTTGAGGTATTTTTCTTGAGATATGAAGATGCCATTCCTTTTCTGACGAATTTGAAGACCAAGGAAGAACTTTAGCTCACCCATCATGGACATCTGATATTGCTCTTGCATCATGTGTCCAAACTCATCACTATATTTCTGATTGGTGCAGCCGAAGATAATATCGTCCACATAGATTTGGCACACAAACAGTTCACCATCATATGTCTTCGTGAAGAGCGTGGGATCGAGGGATCCAGGTTTGAAGCCTTTGCTCTTCAGGAAGTCTTTGATCGTATCATACCAAGCGTGAGGAGCTTGTTTGAGGCCATACAGTGCTTTGTTTAGCTTGTACACCATATCAGGATGTTTTGGATCTTCAAAGCCAGGAGGTTGTGCGACGTATACTTCTTCTTCAATCTTGCCGTTGAGAAATGCACTCTTCACATCCATTGGATATAGCAAGATGTTGTGATGGTTAGCATAGGGTAGCAGTATGCGAATAGCTTCAAGCCTAGCCACAGGAGCAAATGTTTCATCGAAGTCAATCCCTTCAACTTGAGTATATCCTTGAGCGATGAGACGTGCTTTGTTTCTGACGACTTGACCATACTCATCTTGCTTGTTTGGATATATCCATTTTGTTCCTATTATGTTATGCTTGCGAGGGTCAGGACGCTTGACAAGTTCCCAAACATTGTTCAGCTTGAACTATTGGAGCTCTTCTTGCATAGCTTGAATCCATTCAGGTTCCATAAAGGCTTCACCAACTTTCTTGGGTTCTGATATTGACACAAAGGCAAAGTGCCCATAGAAATTTGCTAACTATGTTGCTCTTGAACGAGTGAGTGGACCAGTTGCATTTATGCTATCAATTATCTTCTCAATCTGTACTTCGTTTGCAATACGAGGATGAACTGGACGAAGATTTTGCTCTTGCTGATCATTATCAACATTGGAAGGATTGTCTTCAGGCTGAGCATTGTCTTCAGGTTGATTAGGTGCAGAAATGATAAGTTCCTCTTCAGGCTGTGCTTCAGAAGGCATGATTTCACCAGTTCCCATTAGCTTGATAGATTCACTGGGTGGAGCTTCATCTAGCATATTTGGCAAGAGCTCTCTTTGTGAGACATTGGTTTCATCGAACCGTACGTCCACAGTTTCGACGACTTTATAGAGATAGAGGTTGAAGACTCTATAAGAGTGCGAGTCTTTTCCGTAACCGAGCATGACACCTTCGTGAGCTTTAGGTGCAAAATTTGATTTGTGATGTGGATCCTTGATCCAGCACCTAGCTCCAAATTCTCTGAAGTAACTGACATTTGGCTTCTTGCCAGTGAGGAGTTCATAGGATGTTTTCTTCAGAAGCTTATGAAGATAAACACGGTTGATGACATGACATTCTGTATCAATAGCTTCAGGCCAGAACTTTCTAGGTGTCTTGTACTCATCGAGCATTGTTCGAGCCATCTCAATGAGGGTTCTGTTATTGCGCTCCACTATGCCATTCTGCTGAGTTGTGTACGGAGCTGAGAACTCATGAGTGATTCCCATTGTATCCAGATAAAGATCAAGTCCGATGTTCTTGAACTCAGTGCCGTTGTCACTTCTGATATGCTTGATCTTGACGCCATAATTCTTCATGGCATGGTTGGCGAAGCGTCTGAAGACATCTTGCACTTTAGTCTTGTAGAGAATTATGTGCACCCACGTATATCTTGAGTAATCATCAACAATGACGAAGCCATAGAGACAAGCAGTTGTTGTGAGGGTAGAGTAGTGAGTAGGGCCAAATAAGTCCATGTGTAGCAGCTCGAAGGGTTGAGATGTCATCATGATTGTCTTTGAGGGATGTTTTGCCCTAGTCATCTTTCCAGCTTTGCAGGCTCCGCACAAACGATCCTTCTTGAACTTGACGCCCTCGATGCCTATGACATGCTTCTTCTTGGCGAGAGTGTGTAAGTTCCTCATGCCAGCCTGCCCCAGCCTCCGATGCCAGAGCCAGCACTCTGAAGCTTTTGCAAGAAGACATACGGCAAGCTGTGGACCTGCTGAGAAATCTACCATGTATAGATCATCTTTCGGTACCCTTCAAAGACTAGAGACTTGTCAGATTCCATTAGTACAAGGCAACGATATTTTCTGAATATCACAATCATGTTCAAGTCACAAAGCATTGAGACGGACATTAAGTTGAAACCAAGGGATTCAACAAGCATCACTTTATCCATGTGTTGATCCTTTGAGATTGCAACTCTACCTAGACCCAATACCTTGCTTTTACCAGTGTCAGCAAATGTGATGTGACTCTTGTCAGATGGACGTAAAGTTGAGTCCATGAGAAGGCTTCGATCACCAGTCATATGATTAGTGCATCCGCTGTCCATAATCCATTCTGAAGCATGAGGTGTCATACCCTACAATACAGTTAGGGGGATAGGCTTCACCAAGAGTATTGTGAAGCATAAACATTTGACAGGCAAGAGGATTATTGAAGCTCAGATCAAGATTGGGACTGATAGGACGTATGGCAAATGATTCAGGAACAAAATACATAGTAAGACCATTTGGGCATTTGATCTTGTGCCTACAAGATGTTTTAGGTCCCCAGCAATAGCATTAGACGCCTTTGATTTTTGGCTGGAGACCTTTTCCTGCAAAAGAAAGTTAATTCTTCTTAACCACCCACATCTTCAGGGGTGGCTTAGAAGCAATGAGTCTAAGTGCAACATCTGAGAACTTCGGCTTTGGAGCCCTAGCAAATAGCCTTGCAGGAGATACTCATATGAATAAGCAGAAAAGTTCTTAGTTCTATGAACATTGCGGTTTGAAGACACACGCTCATATTCATAAGTCTGAGTATGGTTTCCCTGCAAAACATTGGCGTTAGGGTGACTCAGGTGAGTCCTGTGTCTGTATGAAGCCTTTGGACCATATGAAGCCTTAGGTCTGGGGTTTGTCTTCTTCCCAGGTGGTGTCATGATGACATTCACTGGAAGGTTCTCAAGACAGCTTTTGGGAACCCAGATCTTCTTCATAGGTGGCCCATTCCTGCAGTTAGTACCAATATACCTGGCAAACACTTCACCATTTTGATTCTTAAACAGTTTATAGTTTGCATCAAAGGATTCATCAATGATAATAGGGTTAGCACAGGTAAAGCCAGATAAGGTGGATGGGTCCACTGAAGGTCCCTTTGCAGCAACCCATGTGGTTTTGGGGTACTGCTCAGGCTTCCAGTAGGAACCATCAACATTCATTTTCCTCTCAAACCGAACACCCTCTTTCCTAGGGTTTCGGTTCAGAATATGCTTTTTGAGGACATCGCACAGTGTCTGATGCCCTTTCAGACATTTGTACATCCCTGTTTCAAGCAATGTCTTCAACCTAGCATTTTCATCAGCAATAGTACTGGTATCCTCAGCAGAGGGGTTAGTTACCACATCAGTAGTTGAAGACAATGCAACAGTAGCAGTAGTAGAACATTCAGCAATAGAGGTAGCGTTGTCACGCTCAAGGCATTTTAGACATGGTGGTTCAAATCCATCCTGAGCGGGACTAATCTGTTGAGCGCGAAGTGACTCATTCTCTTTTTGAAGATCTTCATGAGCCGCTCTCAATTTCTCAAGCTCTTGCTTCCTTTGAAGATAATCATAGGAGAGCTTTTCATGAGTGGTTGAGAGCGTTTCATGACAACTTTCAAGTTCTTGGTACTTAGCATGAAGATTTTTAATGTCTTCCACTAAGGACTGTGAACGGGTCATTTCCACGTCCAACAGGTCATCGCTTTTGTCTAACAGTTTTTGAGTATGTTTCATAGCTTTTTGTTGTTCAGTTGCAATTTTAGCAAGTGTTTTGTAGCTGGGTTTGGATTCACAATCAGAGTCATCTTCACTTGATGTTTGAAAGTAAGCATCGCGTGATTTTACCTTGGCACCACGTGCCATGAAGCAGTAGGTGGGAGCAGAGTCGTCCTTATCATTAGCTTCAGCGTTGGTGTGGAAGTCATTGTCTTCAGTGTTGAAGATGGACTTGGCAACCTAGGCTGTGGCTAGAGCCAGACTTGCAACAACAGGGTCGGAGTCCTCCTCAGACTCCACCTCCGCCTCCTCAGAAGCAGACTCCTCCTCTGAATCCATCTCCTTGCCAACAAAAGCACGAGCCTTGCCAGATGAGCTCTTCTTATGAGATGAAGACTTGGATGAGGACTTGGAAGAAGACTTTGAAGATTTCTTCTTCTTCTTGTCATCAGAATCATATTCCTTGCTCTTCTTCTTCTTCTTCTCATTGTCCCACTGTGGACACTCAGAGATATAGTGTCCAGGTTTCTTGCACTTGTGACATGTTCTCTTCTTGTAGTCATGAGTGGAAGCTTCATCATTTCTTGAGCTGGATCGTGAAGACTTTTTGAAGCCCTTCTTCTTAGTGAACTTCTGGAACTTCTTCACAAGCATAGCAAGTTCCTTTAAAATGTCTTCAGGATCATCAGAACTGCAGTCAGATTCTTCTTCAGATGAGGAAACAACTTTTGCCTTCAAAGTGCGAGTTCGGCCATAGTTGGGACCATAGATATCTCTTTTCTCAGATAGATGGAACTCATGTGTGTTGAGCCTCTCAAGTATATTAGATGGATCGAGTGTCTTGAAGTCAGGGCGTTCTTGTATCATGAGGGCAAGGGTGTCAAAGGAGCTGTCAAGTGATCTCAGTAGTTGTTGGGGAACGTAGCAGAAATTCAAAATTTTCTACGCATCACCAAGATCAATCTATGGAGTAATCTAGCAACGAGGGGAAGGAGAGTGCATCTACATACCATTGTAGATCGCTAAGCGGAAGCATTGCAAGAACGCGGATGAAGGAGTCGTACTCATAGCGATTCAGATCACGGTTGATTCCGATCTAATCGCTGAACAACGGCGCCTCCGCGTTCAACACACGTGCAGCCCGGTGACGTCTCCCGCGCCTTGATCCAGCAAGGAGAGAGGGAGAGGTTGGGGAAGACTCCATCCAGCAGCAGCACGACGGCGTGGTGGTGGTGGAGGAGCGTGGCACTCTAGCAGGGCTTCGCCAAGCACCGCAAGAGACGAGGAGGGAGAGGGGTAGGGCTGCGCCAAGAGGGAGATGTTCTTGTGTGTATGGCAGCCCCAAACCCCCCACTATATATAGGGGAAAGGGAGGGGCTGCGCCCCCACCTAGGTTTCCACCCCTAGGGGTGGCGGCCATCCCTAGATCCCATCTAGGGGGCGGCCATGGGGGGAGAGAGGGGGGGCGCACCACTAGGTGGGCCTTAGGCCCATCTGAGCCTAGGGTTTCCCCCCTTTCCCTTCTCTCTTCGCCTTGGGCCCTGGTGGGGGGGCACACCAGCCCACCTGGGGCTGGTCCCCTCTCACACTTGGCCGACGCAGCCCTCTGGGGTAGGTAGCCCCACCCGGTGGACCCCCGGGACCCTCCCGGTGGTCCCGGTACGTTACCGATAGCACCCGAAACTCCGGTGACCAAAACAGGACTTCCCATATATAAATCTTTACCTTCGGACCATTTCGGAACTCCTCATGACGTCCGGGATCTCATCCGGGACTCCGAACAACATTCGGTAACCACGTACATCTATTCCCTATAACCCTAGCGTCGTCGAACCTTAAGTGTGTAGACCCTACGGGTTCGGGAACCATGCAGACATGACCGAGACAACTCTCCGGCCAATAACCAACAGTGGGATCTGGATACCCATGTTGGCTCCCACATGTTCCACGATGATCTCATCGGATGAACCACGATGTCAAGGATTCAATCAATCCCGTATACAATTCCCTTTGTCTACCGGTATAGTACTTGCCCGAGATTCGATCGTCGGTATACCGATACCTTGTTCAATCTCGTTACCGACAAGTCTCTTTACTCGTTCCGTAACACATCATCCCGTGATCAACTCCTTCGTCACATTGTGCACATTATGATGATGTCCTACCGAGTGGGCCCAGAGATACCTCTCCGTCACACGGAGTGACAAATCCCAGTCTCGATTCGTGCCAACCCAACAGACACTTTCAGAGATACCCGTAGTGCACCTTTATAGCCACCCAGTTACGTTGTGATGTTTGGCACACCCAAAGTATTCCTACGGCATCCGGGAGTTGCACAATCTCATGGTCTAAGGAAATGATACTTGACATTAGAAAAGCTTTAGCATACGAACTACACGATCTTGTGCTAGGCTTAGGATTAGGTTTTGTCCATCACATCATTCTCCTAATGATGTGATCCCGTTATCAATGACATCCAATGTCCATGGTCAGGAAACCATAACCATCAATTGATCAACGAGCTAGTCAACTAGAGGCTTACTAGGGACATGGTGTCGTTTATGTATCCACACATGTATCTGAGTTTCCTATTAATACAATTCTAGCATGGATAATAAACGATTATCATGAACAAGGAAATATAATAATAACTAATTTATTATTGCCTCTAGAGCATATTTCCAACAGTGGTGTCTTGACCATTTCATGCTTGGTAATCTCAGTGGCGCCGAGAGCACGAAGCTCATTTGTGATGTCGGTGAGGCGATCAAACGTGAGCTGGACATTTTCATTGTCGTTTCTCTTGAAGCGGTTGAAGAGGTTGCGAAGAACACTGACCCTTTGATCTCTCTGGGTTGAGACGCCTTCGTTGACCTTGGACAGCCAGTCCCAGACTAGATTCGACGTTTCCAGAGCACCCACACGGCCATACTGTCCTTTGGTCAGATGACCACAGATGATGTTCTTGGCAGTAGAATCCAGTTGAATGAACTTCTTGACATCAGCAGGAGTGACACCTTCACTAGTCTTGGGAACGCCATTCTTGACGACATACCAGAGGTCGACATCAATGGCTTCAAGATGCATACGCATCTTATTCTTCCAGTAGGGATATTCAGTTCCATCGAAGACGGGGCAAGCAGCGGAGACTTTGATTATCCCTGCAGTCGACATAGCTAAAACTCCAGGTGGTTAAACCGAATCACACAGAACAAGGGAGTACCTTGCTCTGATACCAATTGAAAGTGCTAGTTATCGACTAGAGGGGGGGGGTGAATAGGTGATTTTTATGAAAGTCTTCAAAACATGGAAGTTTTGAAGACAAACAATAGAAATGAACCTATTGAAATGCAGCGGAAGGTAGACTACACTAAGCAAGCCATAGTCAAGATGTAATGAAGTGAAATCACGAAGACTAATAGCAGCTAGGTAGTAAAGATCAGGATGGAATATAGTATGAAGCCAAACAACAATAGTAGTCAAGCAATGAAGTCAATAGGTACGGCAATCGGGCAATGACTTCACAAAGACAAACTGTAAGTAATGAGAGGGAGAGGATAGAACCAGTCACTTGATGAGGACACATGATTTGTTGGACCAGTTCCAGTTGCTGTGACAACTGTACGTCTGGTTAGGGAGGCTGAGATTCAACTCAGAAGACCACGTATTCACCTTATTCCCCTTGAGCTAAGGACACCCAGTCCTCGCCCAATTACTCTGATAAGTCTTCAAGGTAGACTTCCAAACCTTCACAGACTTCGTTCACCGGTGATCCACAATGACTCTTGGATGCTCAGAACGCGACGCCTAACCGGCTGGAGGATTCACAGTCCTCAAGTGTAATAAGTCTTCAAGTCACGCAAACAGAAAGACTTCAGTGATGCCTCACACTCTTTGGCTCTGGGTGTTTGGGCTTTGTCCTCGCAAGGATTTCTCTCTCTCAAAAGCTTCGGAGGTGGGTTGCTCTCAAACGACAAAAGCCGTGTACTAACTCTGAGCAGCCACCAATTTATGGTGTAGGGGGTGGGCTATTTATAGCCACTAGGCAACCCAACCTGATTTGTCCGAAATGACCGTGTGTCACTAAGGAACTGACACATGTTCCAATGGTCAGATTTCAAACA
This sequence comes from Triticum dicoccoides, assembly GCF_002162155.2. Classification (NCBI taxonomy): domain Eukaryota; kingdom Viridiplantae; phylum Streptophyta; class Magnoliopsida; order Poales; family Poaceae; genus Triticum; species Triticum dicoccoides. The sequence continues at coordinate 18,452,477 of NC_041387.1, forward strand.
CACACGACAACTTTACTTGGGCTACAAGCAAAGCTGACTCATCCAGCTCTGGATAAGATTTGCTCTCATTGTCTTCGCCCGAAGACATAGGATTTTGGTTGAGCATCACTTCAGTCACTCTGACTTTGTTCACTTGGACCCCACTTAACAGTACAGTGGTTCCTATGACTCGACAAAGAAGAAAAGGAAACAGCAAAACGACTAAGTCTTCGCGCTCCATAGTCTTCAATCTGAATATCTTCATATACCACCACTGTCGTCAATGTCTTCATACATTTTTAGGGGCCATCTCCGGTAGGTAAACCGAATCAATGAGGGACTACTACCTGTGTTATCCTGCAATTCTCACAAACACATTAGTCCCTCAACCAGGTTTGTCGTCAATACTCCAAAACCAGCTAGGGGTGGCACTAGATGCACTTACAAGAAGCTTTCGCTAGCCTAGCAAGTTCATGAGCAACCTTATTAGCTACCCTATTACAATGTACAAATCTAGTCAACGGAAAATCGCATGCCATGAAGTAGCATTCCTAGAATACTGCCGCTGCAACCCCCACCGATTGTCCTCCATTCTTCATTGTGTCAATGACTTCCATATTTTCAGAGTTAATAATAAGACGATTGCATCCCACCTTTTGTGCAAGAATTAAACCAAACCTAAGAGCCATCGCTTCTGCTGTTAGTACATCAGCACACCAATCGATCTTCCAATTTCCGCCAGCAATGAAGTTTCCTTTGTCATCTCTGAGCATCGCACCTGCCGTGCCCCTGAGCAGATCGTGGTCAAAAGAAGCATCAACATTTAGTTTAACAAAACCCATAGGAGGTCGGCTCCATCCTTCTTTTCTACTAGTCACACTAGGGGAGTGGGCATTCACATAGTTTGCAGTTATAGCACGAATCCCCATCAAAATCTGATTCACATCTTGAGATTTCCCTTCATGAACCAACATGCATCTCTCCCACGATAATACCAGGCGGTTATCGCGATTAATTCACTTGTATTTTAGCAACCTAATATAGATAGTTCTTAGTGCGGCATAAGAAGTAAAAATTCAAGAACCGCCTCACCGGCATGATCAGTAACACAAGATTTCTTAATTACCTCGTACATCCCCAGCTTTCCCCAAACCTCTTTTTCCTTCTGACACAGAAACAAGATGTGCTTTGTATCTTCTTGCCCATTCGAGCAAGATGGACAAAGGGGCGAAACTTTCATATGTCTATTGGAAGTGTTCTTTGTTGAGAGATATATAGCAGGCCTTCGTCCTGAAATTCGTACTGCTGCTATATTGCATCAACTAGAGGATGTCGATACTGCTAGTTGTTTGGCCTTGTTGCACGAAGTGGAGCTCGACAACGACAAGGCATGCAATAGCTCTAAGTTTAGCCAGCGATCGTTTGTCAAGCAATCAAATAATGGGGACAGAAACAAGCGCCAATCGGCACCAGAGGAACCGCGGAAGGTGGCCGAAAAGTTGGAGGCACCACGGGCTTACAGCAAGGCCAAGAACTTGTGTTTCAAGTGTGGTGAACCATGGGCAAGAGGTCATAAATGCCCCGACAAAGTGCCTCTTCACATTGGGGAGGAATAACTGGAAATCTTGCAGCTGGATGATCCTCCTGATCCGCAACACATGTCGGATTCTAGTTCAGAGGAAGATGTGATGTTGCTTACCAATTCAAGATCCACTACATCACCAGTCAAAAGAAGAACCATGCACCTGCATGGCATGATTGGCAAGCGCAACATCCTCATTCTGATTGATTCTGGAGCCAACTATTCTTTTGTGGATGCTAAACTGACAAAGGAGCTTCAGCTTCCCACTTAGCCCATGCCAGCGGCCTCCTACGTCGTCGCGGGTGGGGAAACCTTGGCGAGCTCCACTATTGTGCCCCAGTTGCCGTGGTGGACTCAAGGGCACACCTTCTGCCAGGATATGAAAGTTCTTTCTCTCGACTAGTATGATCTCATTGTGGGCGTTGATTGGCTCAAGAATCACAGTCCTATGTGGGTACATTGGCACAAGAAGTGGATGAGGTTCACACATGAAGGCCGACGAATTACGCTAAAAGGGATTCGGTCAACACCAACCAAGTGCAAGCCAGTCTCCGTGGGAAAATTGAAAGGGTTGTTACGTCGTGGGGCAGTCCAGCAGCAGTGCAGGTCAGGCAAGTTCACCAAGAACAAGAGTTGTTAGCCGTGCACATACATGAGAAGGAGGAAAACATCCCCGCAGAGGTGCAGTCCCTGTTGTAGGAGTTCGATGATCGTTTCAGCGTACCTTCCAAGCTACCCCCTTATCGTATGGATGACCATACCATACCTCTTATTCCAGGAGCACAACCAGTCATTGCTAGACCGTATCGGTACACACCTAGCAGAAAGATGAGATTGAGCGAGAAATTAAAGAGATGCTCCGTGCGGCTACAATTCGCCCGAGTTCTAGCCCATTTGCTGCTCCAGTTTTACTTGTTCGCAAGAAAGACGAAACATGGCGTTTCTGTGTTGACTATCGACAGCTAAATGCTATCACGATCAAGAACAAGCAACCATGCCAGTGGTAGATGAGCTGCTCGACGAGATTGCAGGAGCGAAGTGGTTCACCAAGTTGGATCTGCTCTTCGGGTACCACAAGATCACAGTTGCGGATGAAGATGTGTTTAAAACAGCCTTTCGCACGCATCAAGGCCTATACGAGTTCCTAGTTATGCCCTTCAGCCTGTCTCGCGCACCAGGCACCTTCCAAGGAGTGATACACAAGGTTCTAGGCCCTCTGCTCCGACATGGGGTGTTGGCGTTCATGGATGACATCTTGGTGCATACTTCCACCTTGGACGAACACATTCGTCGGCTACGTGAAGTGTTCCGGCTCCTCCGTGACAACGAACTGGTCATCAAACGATCCAAATGTGCATTCGCTCAACCCAAAATAGAGTACCTCGGACACGTCATCAGCGTTGATGGAGTGGCCACCGATCCAGCAAAGATTGAAGCGGTGCAAACCTGGCCTACACCCACATCGGTCCGTGCTGTTCGTGGATTTCTGGGGCTTACAGGGTACTACCAGAAGTTCATTCAGCACTACGGGGTGATTAGCCGACCCCTGACAGACTTGTTGAAGAAAGGCACGGTTTTCCAATGGACACCTCATGCAGAAACAACCTTCCAGCTGCTCAAGAAGGCGATGATGGCAGCACCAGTGTTGGTTGTGCCCGATTTCCAATAGCCCTTTGTCTTGGAGACAAATGCGTGCAAGGACGGCATCGGCGCAGTACTCATGCAACATGGACGAATGGCATGCCACAATCCAGAGTCTACTCGGTTTCGCTGAAGCTGGGGGCTCGCGGCGAGCTAGCCCGCCGCAGCCTCCCCAAGCGACAGCAACAGCTCATGCTGCCGACCGTACGAAAGGGGCCATCCCCAAGGTGCAGTCCCCGCCACGACAGCCAGAGCGAGCACCATCGAATCAAGACCCTAACGACGTCTCGATGGCTTCTTCTGACCCTTGAGCATGTCCAGGCCAACGTCGAGCCCCGGAGGATAGGCGGAAAGGAGACGCGCGCGTCGTCGAGCAACGCTGCGACGACCTTCACCGGACCGACGGGTACGACGGCCTCAACGTCGACGAGCTCGTGCTCAGTGTTGGCGGGTGCCTACCTTTCGAGGCTGGCAGCCCTGCCTTTACACGAGAGATGCGGCAAGTCCGTTGGCCGTCTGTTCGCACGTTCAAGCCAGAGATACCTGAGAAGTACGACATGAGGCTGAACCTAGCAGAGTTCCTGAGTATCTACACCATCGTTGTTCAGGCTGCCGGGGGAAGAGATGAGAAGGTGTTTGCCAACTACTTCCCTTTGGCTGTCAAGTCCAATGTGAGGTCTTGGCTGATGCACCTACTGGAGAACTCCATCTCGTCGTGGGCCGACCTCTGCCATGAGTTCATTGGCGCCTTCACTGGCGGCCATCAGGAACTCGGCAGGCCCAACGATTTGCAGCTTCTCCAGCAGAAGGAAGGAGAAACTCTCCATAAGTATTTACAGAGATTCAGCAGAGCTCATAGAAATATCCTAAATATCCATCCGGCAGCCGTAATAGCTGCCTTCTAGTCCAATGTGCGCAACCGCTGCATCCGTTCCAAGATGAACGTGCGGTTGCCGAAGACTGTGAATGAGCTTTACACATTAGTGGATAAGTGTGGTTGGATGGAGGAGGGAAGGAGATTGCCCGGAGAGGAAGATTGCATCAATGTTGATTTAGAGGATGAGGATGAATCAACTAGTCAGAAGAAGAGATAGAAGCGGAGAGATAAGGCAGTGATGACTGTTGAAGGATCTGGTACGCCTAGTACCGGCAAGAAGGCCAAAGCAGATGTCCCCGGCAAGGAAGTTGCCGTGTGCACTGACTGCAGGGAAGCCGCTGCTGCCGAGAAAGCTGGGAAAGGTGATGGGTCGTATTGCAAGATTCATCGGACCAAGGGCCACGACCTTCAAGAGTGTTATCAGGCTGAGCAGCTTGTCAAGTAGCAGAAAGCAGAGTATGAGAAGCATGACAAGGAAAAATGTCAGAATGTTGCTGGCGGGAAGGGCCGAGGTGGTGAAGCAAACCGCCCCGACAAGCTCTTTCGGAAACATGGAAAGCCCGCCAGAGGTCGACAGAAGGAAGCCTGTAATGATGAGAGTGATGGAGGGGATTAAGAGGAAACCAGTGAGCAAGAGTTTCAGAAGGCCACAGACGCCCTATGTATTGACGAGGTGCATCTTTGCACGCTTCTCACCGCCAGCTCAAGCGGTGGGCGCGAGAAGTCAATGTCGTGGAACCAGCACCAGAGGCCCGGAAGCCGCTCAAGTGGCCCCGTACGCCCATCATCTTCGACGAGGAGAACCATCCTAGCCGCACCACTATGGTAGGATGCTTCCGTTGTTGGTCTCTCCAACAATCTGCAACCTCAAGGTCATAGAGATGCTGGTGGACGGCGGGGCCGGGTTGACTCTGATTTCCCCGGCAGTCATCGGCAAGCTTCAAATAGGAGAAGAGTTAGAGGTTACCGACACGTTTCAAGGAGTTAATCCCGGCAGGAGCCGTCCTAAGGGAAAGATCACGCTGCCGGTAACGTTTGGGGGAGAACTGAACTACCGGACTGAGAGGATTGTGTTTGATGTGGTTGATCTCCCTCTGCCGTACAATGGGATTCTGGGACGCCCGACCCTGGCTAAGTTCATGGCAGCATCTCACTATGCCTACAACACCTTGAAGATGCCTGGGCCACCGGGAGTCATCACCATCCCATCAGATGAGAAGTATGCCATTATTTGTGTGGACAAGATGTACCGGGATGCGGTCGCGGCAGAGGCCGCGATAGCGGCATCTCCCGCCAAGGAAAGCAAAGAAAAGAAGAGAGGCTGTAAGACCTCCGGCAAGGAGTCCAGGAAGCGTGCCCCCACCGAGTGCACGACACCCGTTGACAACATGCCGGAGTGCTCCAACAGCAAAAGATCCAAGGTTGTTGTACCTCAAGTGAAGAAGGTCCCGGCATGGCTGGCTGGCGTTGATGGTACCTTTACTATCAGCGCCACCCTTGATGACAAATAGGAAAGCACGCTCATTGTCTTCCTGCGGGCGAATATCGATGTGTTTACCTGGCAGCCATCTGATATCCCCGGTGTTCCCAGGGAGGTAATTGAGCACCACCTTGCTGTCTGCCCACATGCCCGACCTGTCAAGCAGAAAGTATGGAAGCAGGCCTTGGAGAGGCATCAGTTCATTGCGGAAGAGATCAAGAAACTTGAGGCAACTGGTTTGGTCATAGGAGTATTGCACCCCCACGTGGTTGGCAAATCCACTGGTAGTCCGGAAGGCTAACGAGAAATGGAGACTTTGCATAGATTTCACAGATCTCAACAAGGCTTGCCCGAAAGACCCATTTCCTTTGCCGCGCATTGATCAGATTGTGAATTCCACTCCAGGTTGTGATTTTCTCTCATTTTTGGACGCATACTCTGGGTATCAACAAATCTTCATGTCCAAGGAAGATGAAGAGAAGACATCGTTCATCACCCCACGTGGTACGTACTGCTTTGTCCGCATGCCTTTGGATTAAAGAGTGTCGGGTCCACTTTTGCAAGGGCAATCCAGATTGGTTTTGAGCCACAGTTGCACAGAAACATAGAAGCCTATATGGATGATATTGTGGTAAAAACCAAGGATAAGGCCACCCTTATTCAGGATTTGGAAGAGACATTTGATAATCTGCGCAAGATCAATCTAAAGGTCAACCCAGAGAAGTGTGTATTTGGTGTTCCCTCCGGCAAGCTGCTTGGGTTCTTTGTGTCCCATCGCGGGATCGAAGCCAACCCCGACAAGATCAAAGCCATTGAGCAGATCCGAGCGCTAAGGACATTTAAGGATGTGAGGCGCCTGACAGGATGTGTAGGGAAGGGCGGCGGCGGCGCGGGACGAGACGACGAGGCTGGGGCAGAGCGTGGGTGGGCGGCGGCGGGGAGGGTCGAGGGAAGGGCAGCTGCAGGCCAGAGCGCGGGTGGGGCGGCGGCGACAGCCGGAGCACGGGAAGGGAAAGGCGGCGGCGGGCGGAGCACTGGATCGGGCGGCGGCACGGGTCGAGGGTGGGGCGGAGGGGTGGCCGGGGAGATGGGGAACGAGTGGTGGGGGGCTAATCGCACCGGATAAGGCCAATGTATATGCTCCTATAGCATTACAAAATTTGGCTCACGTGACAAAGCACGAGCACATACATAGTCAGTATATAAACGAATGTCCCGTCGATACAAACAACACATTAGTCGGTTCTTTCATCATTCATTATTTCGTTGGGAGCAACAAGTACAAGTGTAGCACATCCGCGTCTGATTGTTCACATATGCTTGGTAAAACCATTCAATATTCTAATGCACATTCCATTAAAAAAACACATATGAAGGAAATAGAATTAAGATCGGAGTAGGCTGTTACAGTTATCTGCTTTAAGCATTCATGAACATATATAGGTAACAAGTCGTTTAAAACACACCCTATATATATATTCTTTGCACAGTTAATTCTTTTCAAATATATCTCCCGTCCAACATGGTGTGTAGGGGAAAACACTTCCTACACACTGGACAGGTAACTGGCCCAAGTCTTGTACTTTCAATCTACTAAAATCATAAGCAACTACCCTCGCTTGTGTCCGCAGGAAGATAATCTCTTTGTATGGATGAAATTCAAGGAAGTGAAGCATTCCCAAATTCATATCGTCAGATTCAACCTTATCTTCAGCCGCAAGGATAATACCATTGTCGAAGTCTCATTCATAGTTATGTTGCACTGGTGCTTCCAAATCAGACAACCTACCGCCTGGTGGGGCGGCGGTAGGGTGTGACGGAAGGGGCACGGCGGCCGTTATCGTTGCTGGCGTGGAAAAGTTTCCTACCGCCGCATCTCTAGGCGGTAGGCTATATGATCCTACCGCCGGGCCACCTGGCGGTAGGCAAAAGGGTCAAATCCCGAAATGTTTTCAAACTGGGATCAGATCTCGATTTTGTTTCACAAAAGGGTCAAAACACGAAATTTGGACTCGTATTGCACATGACGAGGGCGGCCACTCCGATTCCGCCGTAAATATTGTCTCCGTGGAATCAAGATTGCAGGGGACGCGAGGATTCATAAATACCTCAAAGTCCGGGGACACGGTGGGGTCAAAGGCAAGGCAGACGACGTTGTAGAAGCCCTCCATCCCGGTCACGGTGCACCACAGCAGAGGCGGAGGCAAGCGCACCCATTGTCGTGTGGCGGGGTTGAGCACCAGGTGGACCGAGAGCAGGAGAAACCCGTTGCAGTGATTCTTTGATGCGTACATCCTCCTCCACGTAGTCAAGGTTTGCGTCGATCCTGCGGCTCGTCAGCGGGTTTGCGAAGAGCTTTGGGGGTCCCCGCAGAGGACGTCCATCTCCATGAAGAAGATCCCGTAGAGCTAGAGCGAGAGGAGGTCCGTCCGCAACCGACGGCGGCCGTCGGCTCGCACCAGCCTTTGCAGATGCAGCGGGACGCGGCAAGGCTGGGTGGCGCGAGACGGCCGAGGACGCAAGCGAGGATGTCGTCGGGCAGGGGCAGAGGCAGGGCCATGGATTGATCGGTGCGTACGGCTGCTGCTTCCTTTTGAATCAGAGTCAGAGACGACGGGCGATGAATATGATCGCCGGCGCTCTTGCTCGGAGACTCCATATTTAGAGTACGTATGAAATTGATGCAGAGGAGCAATGCTAGACCTACGAAGATATTCTACGTAAGCTAACGTTTTGCTTAAACGCTCATCTATCTCTCTGTGATGTGATTCAGATAATTACTACTTTCTTCGTCTCAAAATAAATAAGCATCTCAAACAACACATTAGTCGGTCCTTTCATAATTCATTATTTGTTTGGGAGCAACAAGTACAAGCTAGCATATCCGCGGCCGATTGTTCGCATATGCTTGGTAAAACCATTCAATATATTCTAATGCACATTCCATAAAAAAACACGCACGGAAGAAATGGAATCAAGATCGGAGTAGACTGTTACAATTATCTTCTTTAAGCATTCATGAACATATACAGGTAACAACTCATTTAAAACACACCCTACACCCCGGTATTCCTTAAAAAAAACATTTCCTTCAAAAGAAACACCCCGTATATATTGACTCTCTGCACAGTTAATTCTTTTCAGATATATCTCCCGTCCAACATGGTGTGTAGGGGAAAACACTTCCTACACACTGTACACGTAACTGGCCCAAGTCTTGTACTTTCAATCTACTGAAATCATAAGCAACTACCCTCGCTTGTGTTCGTAGGAAGACAATCTCTTTGTATGGATGAAATCCAAGGAAATAAAGCACTCCCAAATTCATATCGTCAGATTCAACCTTATCTTCAGCCGCAAGGATAATACCATTGTCGAAGTCCCATTCATAGTTATCTTGCACTGGTGCTTCCTTAACATTTTCATCACAATCACCTTTCTGTAGGATCCACGGTCCTTGGTTTTCATCACGAGAAAACCAAGAAAATTTTGCCACCGCTGCCGCGAAGTTGATGTCATTCTTTAGCACCCACTCCCATTTACCACATGATTCAGTAAGCAACCAAATCTGAAGTCCCCCCCAGATATCATTATAAATCAAAGTGCAGTACACCCCCTTCTTTGATTTCCCTAGATGAAGATTGGTAGAATCTTCCATTTTACTTCCTGTTGGTGATTTAATCACTTCATATGAACCGTCCGATAAGATTATGCTGCAAACATATCAGATGGATGAAGATAAGATGTCTGTTAACAGATACTAGCACTTGTGCTCCATAATGCAGCACATATTTGATTTTTAGAAAATCAAGTGTGTCTATGTTTATAACCAAACTTATAGAAGAAAATATCAACATTCAAAATCCGAAATTAAGTATCATCAGATTCATCATAAAGTGTATATTTATATTTTATTTATTAAATCATTTAGACATATGTAGTTTATATTCTCCAAACTTGGTCAAACGTAAACATGTTTGAATTTTTTTTCTAGACTAAATATGCACTAGCTACGTTGTGAAACAGAGAGACTAGTCTGGTGAGATGAGTTTCATCTTCTTAAAAACAAATAACATGATTAAAGTGATGACCAGGGCGCGAATGCATACCGTAAAATGGAGTCATTTTGACAATGCACATAGATCGCTCCTTTCCAGTAGACGGCGTAACGGTGTACAAAATCCCTATATGGCTCCATGTCGGCGATGGTCCCCGCAGCCTCTCCTCTCCGGACCAACGACCTCTCCTCCCATCTCCATGTCCTTGAAGAGAAGACTTGTATTGCGTAGGCGGAGGGCGGCCACTCCGATTCCTCCGTGAACATTGTTGTGGAATCAAGACCGTAGGAGACGCAAGGAATAAGAAGCACCTCGTAGTGCGGCGACACTGTAGGGTCATAAACAAGGCACACGTCGTCGTTGAAGTCCTCCATTCCGGTGCACCGGGGCGGGGGCGGAGGCAAATGCACCCATTGCCGAGTCGCCGGGTTAACCACCAGGTGGTTGGAGAGCAAGAGAAGCCCGTTGCAGTGATTCTTGATAAATGAACCCTCGTCATTCTCGACATAACCAAGGCTTGCGTCGCTGATCCTGCGCTTTGTGAATGGGTTTGCGAAGAGCTTTGGAGGGTCCGGGCAGAGGTCCTCCATGAAAAAGATCCCGTGGAGCGAGAGCGGGAGGAGGTCCGTCCGCAGCAGGCGGTAATCGTCGACAATGGCGCGCCAGCCTTTGCAGACACTGCGGCACGTGGCGAGGCTGCGCGGCGCAAGACGGCCGAGGACGCACGCGAGGATGTCGGCGTGCGCCGCCACCAGGGCCATGGATATTGATCGGCGCGTATGGACTTCCTTGTGAGACACAGACGGACGACGATGCCCGGCGCTCTTGCTCGGAGATGCGATACGAGATGTATATGCCGATGGTGGGCTAGCTCTTGCAAATATATATTTCCAGGGGGCCGTGCTAAAGCGCGTCCCAGCCGGTTCCGACCGCGACCGGGAAACGGCAAAGCCAGAGCTGGATTCTGGCCGATCCTTGGCCTAGTCTATTTCCTCCTTTACGCGTTTGGATATCTTTTCTTTTTCTGATAATAATAAAAACGCGTTTGGATATCTGGTTCGTCAGCGCACAGGCGGCGTCCTGCTGGACCGGTCAATTGCGTACAGAGCGGGAGCGAGATGTGCACAGTCTATAAATTGGAACAGTTGATCAAAAAAATTGGAACATTTTTTCGATCCATGATTTTTTTGAAAGTTGGAATATTAATTGAAACTCAAAAAAATTTTTGATAACGTGAACTTTTTTGAAAAACATATTATTTTTTAAATTCTGAACACCTTTAAAAAATAAAAAAAATCGAAATTCCTAACATTTATCGAATTTTCGAACATTTACTTAAATTTTGTTTGAAAAAAACGTGAATGTTTTTTTATAAGTATGAACAAAATTTTGAAATTTTAAATAAATTTTAATTTTTTGTACAAACTTGGAAATTGTGAACTTTTTTGAAATTTTCAAATTTAAGATAAAGAAAATAAGAAAAAGGGTAAAAAATAAAAAAAAACAAGTAAAAGTAATCAACATGAAATTTAAAAAATGGTTCAGGAACCTTCTTGAAGGTTTCCAAAACAGAAAAAACCCGAACATGAACTTCTCACAGGTTACGAAAATCGGGAGCACCTGACTGCTAAAATGGGTCTGCCCATATATCAGGTCGCTAGCTCGGTTCTACGCGAAAGCACGACTATTTGCCGCAATATGCGGCATATAGGATTTTCTCATGAGCAAACCTGTGGAACCGACATTCTATTGGACCGGAGCTCCTATATAACGTGTTTTGCGTCAAATAGGGATCATATTAGTTGGATTGTGTGATTGCGTCTATATTCGGTTCATTGTCTAGCAGTGTATATATGCACGCTATAGATGCACATTACAACGGTACAAATAGAGGACCAGGCCTAAGATCTAGATTGGTGTGCTTCTTAGGTAGGTGAAAGCCGGATTTAGCGCGGGTCTACATTTGGTGTTCGTTGGCAGGTGTGTCAACGTGTATCGCGCGGAGAGGCGGTGGTGGTGGGGGTGTAATGGTGCATGGGGTGAGCAAGGAGGAGATGGGTGCGCGAGGCGGTCCCATGGGCGAAAACGGACCACGTGGAGAGCAAGGAGTGGGCGATGTGGAGTTGTCGATGGGAGGTAATGTGGGGCTAGCTCGTGGTGAGACGATGCCGGGGGGGTGCCCTGTTGGAAATATGCCCTAGAGGCAATAATAAAATGGTTATTATTATATTTCCTTGTTCATAATAATTGTCTATTTGTTCATGCTATAATTGTATTAACCGGAAGCCGTAATGCATGTGTGAATACATAGATCACAACATGTCCCTAGTGAGCCTCTAGTTGACTAGCTCGTTGATCAATAGATGGTTGTGGTTTCCTAACCATGGACATTGGATGTCGTTGATAACGGGATCACATCATTAGGAGAATGATGTGATGGACAAGACCCAATCCTAAGCATAGCACAAAATCGTGTAGTTCGTTTGCTAGAGCTTTTCTAATGTCAAGCATCGTTTCCTTAGACCATGAGATTGTGCAACTCCCAGATACCGTAGGAGTGCTTTGGGTGTATCAAACGTCACAATGTAACTGGGTGGCTATAAAGGTGCACTACAGGTATCTCCGAAAGTGTCTGCTGGGTTGGCACAAATCGAGACTGGGATTTGTCACTCCGTATGACAGAGAGGTATCTCTGGGCCCACTCGGTAATGCATCATCACAATGAGCTCAATGTGACTAAGGAGTTAGCCACGGGATCATGCGTTACGGAACGAGTAAAGAGACTTGCCGGTAACGAGATTGAACGAGGTATGGGGATACCAACGATCGAATCTTGGGCAAATAACATACCGATGGACAAAGGGAATTGTATACGGGATTGATTGAATCCCCGACATCGTGGATCCGAAGAGATCATCGTGGAACATGTGGGAGCCAATATGGGCATCCAGATCCCGCTATTGGTTATTTGCCGGATAGGTGTCTCGGTCATGTCTGCATGGTTCCCGAACCCGTAAGGTCTACACACTTAAGGTTCGGTGACGCTGGAGTTGTAATGGGAATAGTATGTGGTTACAAAGGTTGTTCGGAGTCCCGGATGAGATCTTGGACATGACGAGGAACTCCAGAATGGTCCGGAGGTGAAGATCGGTATATTGGGTGAAGGGTATGGGAGTCCGGAATTGTTCTGGGAGTACCGGGTGACGACCAACGTGATCGAAAGGTGTTTCGGAGGCCACGGCAAGCGTTGGGGGCCTTATGGGCCAAGGGGAGGGGGCACACCAGCCCACTAAGGGGCTGCGCGCCCCTCCCAACCCCTCTCACTTAACCTGGAGAGGTGGGGGCACCTCCCCTAGGGAAGCCGCCTCTTCCGGCTTGGGGGGTAAGTTTCCTAGGGGTGGGCGCGCCCAAACCCATCTAGGGTTCCCCTATGGCCGCCGCCCCTTGATACGCCTCCAATGTATCTATAATTTTTGATTGCTCCATGCTATATTATCTACTGTTTTGGACCATATTGGGCTTTATTTTCCACTTTTATATTATTTTTGGGACTAACCTATTAACAAGAGGCCCAGCCCAGAATTGCTGTTTTTTTTGCCTATTTTAGAGTTTCGAAGAAACGGAATATCAAACGGAGTCCAAACGGAATGAAACCTTCGGGAACGTGATTTTCTCGCCGAATATGACCCAAGAGACTTGGACCCTACGCCAAGGAAGCTTCGAGGTGGGCACGAGGTAGGGGGGCGCGCCTACCCCCCCCCCCCCAGGGCACGCCCCCACCCTCGTGGGGCCACGAAGCTCCACCGATGTACTTCTTCCTCCTATATATACCTATGTACCCTCAAACGATCAGAGACGGAGCCAAAAACCTAATTCCACCGCCGCAACCTTCTGTACCCACGAGATCCCATCTTGGTGAAGGAAATATGCCCTAGAGGCAATAATAAAGTTATTATTTATTTCCTTATATCACGATAAATGTTTATTATTCATGCTAGAATTGTATTAACCAGAAACATAATACATGTGTGAATACATAGACAAATAGAGTGTCACTAGTATGCCTCTACTTGACTAGCTTGTTGATCAAAGATGGTTATGTTTTCTAACCATAGACATGTGTTGTCATTTAATTAACATGATGTGATTGACTTAACCCATTCCGTTAGCTTAGCACTTGATCATTTAGTATGTTGCTATTTGCTTTCTTCATGACTTATACATGTTCCTATGACTATGAGATTATGCAACTCCCGTTTACCGGAGGAACACTTTGTGTGCTACCAAACGTCAGAACGTAACTGGGTGATTATAAAGGAGCTCTACAGGTGTCTCCAAAGGTACATGTTGGGTTGGCGTATTTCGAGATTAGGATTTGTCACTTCGATTGTCGGAGAGGTATCTCTGGGCCCTCTCGGTAATGCACATCACTTAAGCCTGACAAGCAATGGAACTAATGAGTTAGTTGCGAGATGATGTATTATGGAACGAGTAAAGAGACTTGCTGGTAACGAGATTGAACTAGGTATTGAGATACCGACGATCGAATCTCGGGCAAGTAACATACCGATGACAAAGGAAACAACGTATGTTGTTATGCGCAGAACAACAATTAAGGCAGACAATCTCTACCTTTTACATAAAAATGAAGTTACATTTAAGTGGGAAAACTAGCAGGAACCAACCACCAAGATGCACTTCGTCTCAAATAACGACGATGACGTTGGTGAGCAACATCGACCGTGGTGGACGTGTGTGAGGGGAGGCGCTGTACAGGGGGGAGGGCCATGCTGGGAACAAGCGACGGTGGCGCTGGTGAGCAGCGTCGACGGTGGTGGACGTGCGTGAGGGGAGGCGCTGCTTTGTTTTCTTTTCCCTGTGCATTCTTTTGTTCGGGACAAGGTTGAAGAAGCGACTGTGTCAGATCCTGCTGGAATTGTGTCGACTATTTGGACAAGGTAGGTTATAGTTAGACTTGGAGTCGTATTGTGTGCACACAGGATACGAGTTGTGTTCGAGTAGGACACTTGTACCCCAAACCTCTTATATAATTTAGGGGTAGACACACTATGTAACATATGCCAACATAAGAGCATAGGCGTGTGTCGATGCCCGGTGACGGTGTCATCAAGAGGAGTGTTCGTAGTCATTGGTCTGGGACGTAGCCATGTCAGTATACCTCATTAACAAATCTCAGTGTCGTACTCATGTGATTATTTGGTCCTCAGTAGACCGAATATGCGTCTCAAATTGTTCTAACAGATCCAACGGTTTCTTGTGGCCTGATTGGGACGCGACCGGCCGGCCGGCGCCTGGCTCCGCCTTCAAATTAGGGACCATCTTCCGCGACGACGCCGAGAGAGAGATGTATGTCTCGTACATGTGTTTAATTTATACTAGAACATGCATGTGCGTTACAACGAGATATAAATATTCTACTTCCTTCGTCCTATAATGTAAGACGTTTTTTTGACTCTAGTATAGTGTCAAAAAACGTCTTACATTATGGAACGAAGGGAGTAGTACGTTAGCTTGTGTTTTACTTATCAATATTAATGCGATTGTGTAAATGAATGTTCATCAAATTCTTTCTGTGAATTACTTTATATTTTGAATAGAAGTTTGGTAAGTAAATAAAAGTGTAATTGATTCAGAAGGTAAGTAAATTAAGATGATTGATTATCATATATACTTCCTCCGTTCGGAATTACTTGTCACAGAAATGGATGTATCTAGATGTATTTTAGTTATAGATACATTCATTTTTATCCATTTTTGAGACAAGTAATTTGGAACGGAGGGAGTATATATGAAAGGTTAGACGAAGGGGTGACGGGAAAAAAAGTGAAATGAGAACTTTATCGTACTTTTTAAGTAGTAGAGATAAGCAAAACGTCGTGGGCATGCATCCATCCTCCACGCTCCAGCCAGTCATGACGCGACGTACACGCGCGCTCTACTCGTTGATGCAGCTTGTGCTCGGATTAGGTTCTGCTTGGAGCCCGCACGCACGGCCTACGGCCAGCCCGACTCGGACTCATATAACCCAATAACGGAACATCGCTTTTCCTCTACACAGTAAATAAGGAAAACGTTTGGGGCCGGGGCACCGGCGGAAACATTGAACCGGTCTCCCTCTTCCTCGCGTCTCTTTCATGGGGCGCGCGGTAGCCCTCTTCTTCTGCCCCCTCCTCTCCACCCCTTCCCCATCCCTTCCCCTCTCCCCGAGCTGCGACTGGGCCACCACGAGCTACTTCGCCGGCGGCCAGGCTCCCCTCGCCGACTGCCATGGCTGCCTGCCGCCATGGCCAGATCCATCCCCTACCTCAAGCCTTCAC
>NC_041387.1:18468513-18469280 GCF_002162155.2 Triticum dicoccoides
TTCCCCCTCCCCCCGGGCTGCGACTGGGCGACCACGACCTCCATCGCCGGCGGCCAGGCGCTCCCTCGCCGGCCGCCATGGCTGCAGCCATGCCCGGATCCTCCCGCGTATACAAATGTTGCAACCGTCACTTAGAAAAGCTTCAACAGCCGTTGAAAAAAGCTTCAACCATAGACATAGAAAGCTTCAATGGCATTGCACAACAAGGAAAAGCTGCAACCGTTGTTGGATTTTGCTACTACCGGCAAAGCTTTTTGCTACATCCATCAGACAGAGCTACGACCTCGCGAGGACGACAATGATTTTTTTGCTGCAACCGTAGCAGGCTTTTGCTACTACCGTTGGAGGTTTTTGCTACATCCAGTAGATAAAAAAGCTTCAACCAGACAACGAAATACAGGAAAAGTTACAACCCTTTTGACAAAAAGCTTCAACCCACAGATGAAAAAGCTTCAAACAGAGATCGAGAAAATCCTCCTCGACGACGACCACGGCGTCTCTCTGTGTTTTTGTTGCAACCGCAGAGTAAAAAGCTGCAACACTTTGTGAAAAAAGCTTCAAGCTCAGGTGAAAAAAGCTTCAATTGGCATGGTGGAAAGCTTCAATCCGCGAGAAAAGCTTCAACAGGCATAGAGAAAAGCTTCAACCGATGAGATAAAAAGCTTCAACCTGACTCGCCAATGGCAGCGAGCAGCGACGTTGAGAGCTGCGTCGGCGACACGACAGTCCAGCGACGACAGCGGCTGCTAGGTGCTGCGACGACAAGG
>NC_041387.1:18469290-18490504 GCF_002162155.2 Triticum dicoccoides
CGGGCTGCGACTGGGCGACCACGACCTCCATCGCCGGCGGCCAGGCGCTCCCTCGCCGGCCGCCATGGCTGCAGCCATGCCCGGATCCTCCCGCGTATACAAGTGTTGCAACCGTCACCTAGAAAAGCTTCAACAGCCGTTGAAAAAAGCTTCAACCATAGACATAGAAAGCTTCAATGGCATTGCACAACAAGGAAAAGCTGCAACCGTTGTTGGATTTTGCTACTACCGGCAAAGCTTTTTGCTACATCCATCAGACAGAGCTACGACCTCGCGAGGACGACAATGATTTTTTTGCTGCAACCGTAGCAGGCTTTTGCTACTACCGTTGGAGGTTTTTGCTACATCCAGTAGATAAAAAAGCTTCAACCAGACAACGAAATACAGGAAAAGTTACAACCGTTTTGACAAAAAGCTTCAACCCACAGATGAAAAAAGCTTCAAACAGAGATCGAGAAAATCCTCCTAGACGACGACCACGGCGTCTCTCTGTGTTTTTGTTGCAACCGCAGAGTAAAAAGCTGCAACACTTTGTGAAAAAAGCTTCAAGCTCAGGTGAAAAAAGCTTCAATTGGCATGGTGGAAAGCTTCAATCCGCGAGAAAAGCTTCAACAGGCATAGAGAAAAGCTTCAACCGATGAGATAAAAAGCTTCAACCTGACTCGCCAATGGCAGCGAGCAGCGACGTTGAGAGCTGCGTCGGCGACACGACAGTCCAGCGACGACAGCGGCTGCTAGGTGCTGCGACGACAAGGGATGCGGGTGTGCTTCAAGACGGCGCCATTTTTTGCTACGAGGGGGCGATGGGCTTTTTGCTGGACCGGGGGAACGAGTACAGATGCTGCGACGGGGACGGGGACGGCGGCCGGCGGCGGCAGGGACGGAGAGCGCATCCAGCAGCGTGGGACTAGGAGGGGGGGAGGAGGAGGTCCAGGTGAGGGGGCTAGTCGTCGGCGACAAGGAGCGGCTGGGGTGAGGACGCGGTGAAGAAGAAGAGGAAGAAGTCAACGCGGGGGAAGGGGGCTCGAGGAACAGATCTAACGGCTCGAGCTCGCGGATCGGACGGCTGGGCCTTGACCGGCCCAACGCTTGGGCCGGTGCGCCGGCGCAGATCACTGCCCAGTAAATAAATACGCATCTCTTTGAAAGGGCGGGCTAGTCCCTCCATCGATCTCTATATCTGTTGCAAGGCCATACTTCTCGTACGTCCATACCAAACCTCTCCGAGAGCAAGGAGGGGCCATACGCACCGATCAACCCATGGACCTGGTGGCGGCGCAGCTGCTGCCCGCCGACATCCTCGCTTGCGTCCTCGGCTGTCTCGCGCCGCACAGCCTTGCCATGTCCCGTGGTGTCTGCAAAGCCTGGCGCGCCATCATCGACGACTATCGCCTGCTGCGGACGGACCTCCTCCTGCTCTCGTTCCACGGTATCTTCTTCATGGAGGAGCTTTGCCCGGACCCACCAAAGCTCTTCGCAAACCCGTTCACAAAGCACAGGATCAGGGACGCAAGCCTTGGTTATGTCGAGAACGACGAGGGTTCGTTTATCGAGAATCACTGCAACGGGCTTCTCTTGCTTTGGAACCACCTCGTGGTCAACCCGGCGACTCAGCAATGGGTGCGTCTGCCTCCGCCCCCGCCCCGGTGCACCGGGATGGAGGACTTCTACGACGACATCTGCCTTATTTATGACCCCACCGTGTCGCCGCACTACGACGTGCTCCATATTCCTTGCGTCCCCTACGGTCTTGTTGATTGCCCAACAACAATATTCACGGAGGAATCCGAGTGGCCGCCCTCCGCCTACGCAATACAAGTCTTCTCTTCAAGGACATGGAGATGGGAGGAGAGGTCGTTGGCCCGCAGAGGAGAGGCTGCGGGGACCATCGCCGACATGGAGCCATATAGGGATTTTGTACACCGTTACGCCGTCTACTGGAAAGGAGCCATCTATGTGCATTGTCAAAATGACTCCATTTTACGGTACGCCCTGGTCATCACTTCAATTATATTATTTGTTTTTACAACATGAAACTCATCTCATCGGACTACTCTCTCTGTTTCACAACATAGCTAGTGCATATTTAGTGTTGAAAAAAATCAAACATGTTTATGTTTGACCAAGTTTGTATAGAATCTAAACTACATATTCTAAATCATTTAATAAATAAAATATAAATTTACACTTTGTGATGAACCTGATGATACTTAATTTTGGATTTTCAATGTTGATATTTCCTTCTATAAGTTTGGTTATATCAAATATGTGCTGCATTATCGAGCACAAGTACTAGTAAGTATCTCTTAACAGGCATCTTATCTTCATCCATCTGATATGTTTGCAGCATAACTTTATCGGACGGTTCGTATGAAGTGATTAAATCGCCAACAGGAAGTAAAATGGAAGATTCTACCAATCTTCATCTAGGGAAATCAAAGAAGGGGGTGTACTGCACTTTGATTTATAATGATATCTGGGGGGGACTTCAGATTTGGTCGCTTACTGACTCATGTGGTAAATGGGAGTGGGTGCTAAAGAATGACATCAACTTTGCGGCAGCGGTGGCAAAATTTTCTTGGTTTTCTCGTGATGAAAACCAAGGACCATGGATCTTGCAGAAAGGTGATTGTGATGAAGATGTTAAGGAAGCACCAACGCAAGATAACTATGAATGGGACTTCGACAATGGTATTATCCTTGCGGCTGAAGAGAAGGTTGAATCTGACGATATGAATTTGGGAGAGCTTCATTTCCTTGGATTTCATCCATACAAAGAGATTGTCTTCCTACGGACACAAGCGAGGGTAGTTGCTTTTGATTTTAGTAGTTTGAAAGTGCAAGACTTGGGCAAGTTACTTGTACAGTGTGTAGGAAGTGTTTTCCCCTACACACCATGCTGGACGGGAGATATATTTGAAAAGAATTAACTGTGTAGAGAATATATATAGGGTGTATTTTAAATTACTTGTAACCTATATATGTTCATGAATGCTTAAAGAAGATAATTGTAACAGCCTACTCCGATCTTAATTCTATTTCCTTCGTACGTGTTTTTTTATGGAATGTGCACTAAAATACTGGATGGTTTTACCAAGCATATGCGAACAATTGGCCGCGGATGTGCTACGCTTGTACTTGTTGCCCCTGATGAAACAATGAGTTATGAAAGGACCGACTAATGTGTTGTTTGTATCGATGGGATATTCGTTTGCGTACTGACTAGGTATGTGCTCGTGCTTTGCCACGGGAGCCAAATTTTGTAATGCTACATGAGCATATACATTGACAAAATCCCATTGCAACGAATAACGTAACCAATAAGAGACTATGTTTTGGTCATGAAGGGGAGAACTTATGACAACTTTGACACAAGACACATTGAAGCCAAAGATCATAGAGTGAAATCTAATTAGCTGAATCACGTGATGATATTACACAAAAAATGATATCTTCACATGTACTCTCTTTGTCCCATAATATAAGAACATTTTTGACACTACACTAGTGTCAAAAACGTTCTTATATTATGGGACGGAGGGAGTTACATTTTGTTCGATGAGTTTTTTTTAATTATTTATAAGGACTCACATAAATTTTTATTTTTTGGATGAATTCTAAATGCAGATTATATGGACACACGTGCACAGATACATGCATAACTAATTGATGTTTTTCCTGGCCCAACACATGCATGCATGGCAGCTGGTATGGTGTCCTACGTACTGCATGCATGCATCAATTTTGCCATGCACGTAACAAGGCTCTTGGCGTGGCCTATACTTTCTACGTTGCACTATACGTGTACGTATTCGGATGTGTCGGTCGGCCAGCAAGCTCGCGTGCGTATGTATATGATAATATGAATACCCGCAGCTATACATAGCGTCAATACGTATTCAGGTATCTTTTTCTTTTTTGCATAGAACGTATTCAGGTATCCAACGGCCAACCGGCAATGTGAGTAACCTTCAAATACGTATTGTACATGAGATTACGGGATGTGTGCAATCGTAAGTTTACAAGAATTTGGAAAGAAAGGCATCCGACTTGATGAATCATTGCATGCGTGGATGAAACAAGGTATGTATCAATTATTTGCCTTCTTCGGTGCAGCCGTGCAAAGCAAGAATAGCAGTGTTTTGGAAAGGAAAATTAAGAATGGAAAAAAGAGCTTGAGATGGAAAGTTTTCATCTTTCCAATCAAGCAACCCGTGCGTGTACGGCGCTCAGCTCATACCCTCGCGGCCACCAATATATATGTAGCGAGACCTAGCAGCAAGAGACATGAGGAGAAAGAGGGCAGTGTACCCAGGTGGAGACCCGGCCAACAGCTGCGTTGAGGAGGTCCTGTGGAAGACACGGCCACGGGACGCACGTCGGCTCTGTGGATGCGCTCGTGGCAGGAATGCGTGCGCCGGACGAAGAACAAGCCATGCATCTACACCCTTTCAACTATCTAACGTATAATCAAATTTGTGTTATCTCGTAAGCTTGCAGATGAGCGGTGGTGCTGCCGGGCGTAGCCTGTTGGATTCCTTCGTGGTGGCCGCCTTTGGAGACAAGCCGATCTTCCACCAAGCCGATGCCATGAAGAACATGATATGGAGCTCGCGAGGATGGCGCCGCGTTGCTGCGGTGGATGGCGCCGCGGAGTTCGCCAAGACAACGTCAGTGTCAACTTCATCAAGCTGGCGCCATGGAGGCTCGCGAGGATACCGCCGCCGTGCCGCGATGGATGGCATCATGGAGTTCGCCAAGACGACGCCAATATCAACATCATCAACCCAGTGCCACAAGGATCGTGACGAGGAGCTCACAAGGAGAGCGCCCCCCATCTACTTCGTCATGCTGGAGCTAGAGGACGGAGGCGTGGCGCCCGTTGGGGATGTCACCGATGTCTACTTCGTCAAGCTGGATCCCGGAGGCGTGGAGCTCGCAGGGATGCCGCCGCGTGCCACGGAGGATGGCGAGACGGAGCTTGCTATGATGACGCCCGTCGTCTACTTCGTCAAGCTGGAGCCCGGGGGCGTGGAGCTCGCATGGATGCCGCCGCGTGCCACAGAGGATGGCGAGACGGAGCTCGCTAGGACGAAGCCCGTCGTCTTCTTCATCAAGCTGGCGCCATAGAGGACGGAGGCGTGGAGCCCGAAGATGCCGCCACCGTGCCATGGAGGATGGAGGCGCGGAGCTCGCCAAGACGACGTCCATCATCAACATCAACAAGCTGGTGCTGCGGTGGACGGAGGCGTGGAGCTCGCAGGACGACACCACCGATGTCTACCTCATCAAGACGAAGCCCGCGACGCGGAGTCCATGAAGATGACACACGCCCCGGTTCTGCCCACAACACGGAGCCCGCGATACGAAGAAGATGGTGCTATGCGATGACACGTCTTCTCCGACCCTTACCATGATCATGCGATGTGTTTCCTTTGTCTTTGCGGACCACCGTATACGGCGTCCAGCCGAGACGAGGTGCACTCTTTATGGCGTACAGATCTCGGCGTAGAGGCAGCGTGCCCCTTGTCTTAGCAGACCACCGAATACGGCGTCTAGCTAGGATGGGGTATCAACCACGCCCTTCCATGATGTCACCTTTCTTCGGCACCGCGATGCTTTGCCCTTGTCTTGTTGGACCAGCGAACACGGCGTCCAAACGAGACGAGGTGCACCCTTCATTGCATCAGGTCTCGGTTGTCGTACGGGCGGCGTGATCCTTGTTTTGGCAGACCACCGAATACGGCGTCTAGCCAAGAAGAGGCATCCACCATGCCCCTCTAAGATGTTACCTTCCACGGTGTCGTGAGACGGAGTCTTTGTCTTCACAGACTGTCGTAACCTCGGCGTCTAGTCGAGACGAGGCACCAACCACACCGGCTATGCCGGTATGAGCGATTGTTGGTTTTACACCGACGCCGGTCTCCATAAGAGTACTCCGGCGAGGCGAACCCCTTGCGTACCCCGACGAAACCGCTACATCATCAAGAAGTCCGAGCAGAGCAGGACCCATGCAACTTCAACACCGACTACATCAACGCTGTCAAGACCGACAAGGCGCGACGGCGAGGGCGAACATGGCCAGCACAAAGCCATGTTTTGAGCGGCACGTGTACCGACGAGGACACGGACTTTGCCGCCGCCCACACCATACACCCACACCACCATCATCATGCATGGAGAACGCGAAGCGAAGATGACGAAGACGACCACACGGCTTAATCGGAGGTATCTCGCGGAGCAACCCGCGGGAGTAATTAACCGGGAGCTTTTCGAGGCCCCGGGAACCAGGAGACCGCACATCGCCATAGTGAGCCAGGCCGCGCTAGTAGGCCACGAAGCGCAACCATTTTTTATGGGATCTTGTAATTTTGTTCATCCAAAGAGATAAATGAAATACTTGTTTCCCGTATCACTTTTCTTTGTGTACTACGGTACACTGGCACGCCCGCATTTTTCTTTTTCCCCGGCGCATGAGAGAAATCAAACACCTCCTCTTCCCTTCTCACGGAGTGCATATAAGATTTTTCTCGTGTCAAACACATTTAACAAGTGTAATCATTCATCTTTACATATAAAGAAAATTGTGTGAGGAGGCAATAATAGTACAATCCTTCATCCTTTGTCATTGGGTTCATAGCTTAGGAATTTTTCCATGCTATTTTTTTTAAATAATACATTTTTTTATTAAATTGCACAAATATTACACGCAAAAAATTATATTAAAAAATAATACACCGTCGGCCCACAGCAGGCCGAGTGGTCCTAGTCGGCCCACAGCAGGCCGACTGGGATCCTATCTGCTTGCTGCAGGTCGATTGGGCTGTCGGCCACCAGATCAAGTCCAGTCGGCCTGCTGTGGGCCGACAGGGACTAATTGGCCTGCTGTGGGCCGACAGGGACTAATTGGCCTGCTGTGGGCCGACTGGTGCATGCATACCACATTACAGTTTTTTTGCCCTGTACGATTTTTTCTTTAAAAACTATGATATATTTTCCCGCCAGCTCGTTCCCGCCACCCGTTTCCCGCCATATGTTCCCGCCAACTCTTTGCCACCACCCGTTTCCCGCCATATGTTCCCGCCAACTCTTTGCCGCCACCCGTTTCCCGCCATATGTTCCCGCCATACTGCTGTCGTTCTTTCCCGCCATTTTCTCCTCTCTACCTATAAAACCCCCTTCAGACGGAGGTGGATAAGCATTCCAGTGTAGCGTAGTTGAGATGTCCCATTATCCTTTCGATCGTACTTTTCACCCTGGGATGAGCGCGACTCTTCTGAGGCTAGCTACTGATTTCAGGATGGACAATAGGATAGTTCCATGGGACGAACTCACCGGTAGTGACACCATAATGAATGAGTTGGCTCACCAATTACGTAGGTCTGGGTGGCCTGAAAGGACCTATGAGGAGGTACGTAAAGAACTTCTTAGGTTGGATGAAAGGTGGAAGAAGGTAGTGGTGCCGAAGAGTGAAACTTTTAGAAGGACTGCAGCAAATAATCCATGTTTATGGACTGAGGAGAGCAAGGATGAAGATGATATCTTTATGCCGCCGCTTCCGGGTTATTCATCGTCGAAGGGCAAGAGTTCTTCATCGTCGAAGGGCAAGGTTTCTGCATCGTCGAAGGGCAAAAGTTCTTCATCATCGAAGGGCAAGGTTTCTGCATCGTCGAAGGGCAAGAGTTCTTCGTCGTCGAAGGGCAAGAGTTCTGCATCGATCGAGGATGACGATGATGACTTCATGTAGTTATTATGATGTATGTTGTGAGTTCAGTCGTACGTACCATTTAATTTAGATGTAGTTCTATCCAGTTGTTTGTAATGTGTTGTTGTATGAGCATTATGTTCTATCTAAATATGATCGTGTAGTTCGGATAACAGAGTACTAAAATAGAGTAGTCATATGTCTCATACATAAGTACATAGTCATTTGTCTCATACATAGAATAGACATAAGTCTCACACATAAATAGATGGTAGTCTCTACTGATAGATAGAAGCGTCAGTGACGACGTCTGGCCTGGCGGGGAGGCGGATCTGGAAGCGGCGACCATCCCCACCTGCCGGGTGGCCTAATGTGACGAGGAGGAATCTCAGACTCTACCTGGTCATGCTGTGTATCCTGTGTGGGGCCTGGTGGAGGAGTCGAATACATGTTCATCCACTGGTTGTGCTGCGACATCTGAGCCTGTATGTTCTCCTCGGGATGTTGATCACTCCCCCACGTATCATGTGATGCCGACATAGACGCTTGATATCCGTAGGCTCCTGCGCGACGTTTCATCATGAAGAATGGGGTCGCGTCTATTAATATTGAAAACAATAAATATGAAGACACATACCTGCTGGCTGTGACGGCTGCTCTGGCTCAAACACGAAGCTAGACGAGGGACCGTGCTGCTGTGGCTGTGGAGAAAACACGAAGCTCGACGATGGACCGTGTTGCTGTGGCTGTGGAGAAAACACGAAGCTCGACGTGGGACCATAGTGCTGTGGTTGCTGCCACGTTGAACTGCCAGGTTGATCAGGACGGGGTGGCCTGGTTGTCGGCTGAAGTGCTAGACGTGGACGTGGTTGATGTTGGTGCGTGGAGTGACGCGTCTGCTGCTGCTGGTGCTGAACAACGTCGGTTCTCCGGGTGCACGTGATAGCCTCGTACACAGTCCGTATCTTGTTCTGAATTCGTTCCAAGAAGGGCTGTAGCAGTGGACGGTGCTGAAGAAGAGGTCCAGACGATAGTGATCGTCCAAAGGTGGTCACGTCGTTGTAGATATCGTGCGTCAAGGAAGCCTGTAAATTTCCATGAAGATTAATAATGTCTGTCTCTTGCACGTCAAAGTATGTGACAACATTACTTAAAGAAAATATATCTTACCGCGTACTGCCTAGAGCCCGAAGTGTCATAGCTCGGGTACATATCCCACGGAGTAGGATCCGGTATCTCCTCTGGGTGGGAGTGCTCAACGATGCGTAACCGTGTTCCGGTCATGTAGCGCCGCAAATAGAGATTGAATTCATTGAGATCAAAATTGTGATTCTCGTGCCATAGATTTGTGTTTGCTGTCTCCCATTCTATAACATACGGCTCTAGTCTACCTAGCCAGTCAGCAGTTGTCCTGTTCATGCCTTTCCTTGTCGTCCTAAAATTGTGGTGTGTGTTCAACAATTACCTAAAGCTTCGAATGGAGTACTATGAAAGATAATGCAACATTGAAAAACTGGTTAATACCTGTGGATGTGTGCTGGCACCGGGTTCTCTATAGGGGGAGGCAGCTCCAACTGCAGAAGACCAAATTGCCTCATAACCCTCTGTTGTGCCATCTCCTCAACGAAGACATCAAAGATGATCTTTGATTTTGTCATCCAGTAATCTCGGTCCCTTGTGCATAGCACATATATACCACCAGGGTATCTCGCTTGTATGGCTGCTTCCGTATAGGGCTGCCAGATGACCCCGGTGTACGCATCGAACTGCTCGTTCAATGCTGTGTATGCCTTCCTGGTCTGATCACTAGCAAAGCGTCTCTGCAGAAAACAAAATTTAGTATCCGCTAGCATCGAACTATCTCTTGTGCAGAAAAAAGTTGCATTAAACTACAAAACGGTGCATACCTCGCGACGTGTCCAACACAGACCGAAAGTAGGCATGTCGATGCCGTCAACATCAAACATGGTGTCTATAGGCTCACGAACACGTACATCTGGTCGCTCTATAGATAACCTCTCCCATGACCACAGCTGTAGGAATAGAGGGCATCCAAGAAGGGCTGGCTTTCTCGATGTAAGCTGGCAACCGTTGCACATACCTCGGTATGTAGCCGCTAAGACCGACGAACCCCAACTCCTCTGTCTGATATCATCCGCCGTCTGAGCGCTCGCTATCTCGAGTGCCATAGGGATGTAGAGCGCGCTAATAGTGGTGACATGGTTCTCCGAGAACATCACCTTGCCGAAAAGCCACATTAAGTAGGCCTCCAGGCTTCGAGTGATCTGTTCCGCAGTCAACGGCGCCCGGAAGTTCTGGATCTGCATTAAGCAAAGAGAAAGTTTTAGTAAGCCGCAATTATTTTCTGTAAAACTGTATGCACGAGAACTTGAAGATAAGAGGTAGGGGAAATTACCCGGAAATTGAGCAACCATTCATACTTAGGTCCGTGATGCTCCCATACCGGATCCGGAGCATCCGGAAAAACACCATGAAAACGTTGTGTAAGAGCTTGCTCCCAACCAGCCGGTGCGTCCAACGGTCCTATGGCATGACCTGCCAACGGTAGTCCGAGCAAAAGTGACACATCCTCCAGAGTAGGGGCCATCTCTCCCCATCGGAAGTGAAACGTGTGGGTCTCTGGCCTCCAACGGTCCACTAAGCAGCTCAGCAAGGACCCGTCGATGGCGAGGCGTTTCTCACCCGGGATAGACTCAACCAGACGCGCGAAAGGTAAAAGGCCGGCCCATTTCAACCTTCATCAGAGAACATTTCGGTTAGTGTCTCCCATTAATATGCATGTCAGTGTGGAAATTAACAAAGCACGTACCGCTGAAGCCATCCTCGATGTATCATCCAGTTTTCCTTAGGAGGACGAGTGACCAGAGGCTCAAGCTTGCGCTCAGACCATATCGCAGCACGATGACCCCTATCAATGTCCCCATTCAACAACCACATTCCCGACATTCCTGCACATAAAAAATTAAGAACATAGTGCCACACTTAATAAAAATTCAGAACATAGTGCCACACTTAATAAAAATTCAGAACATAGTGCCACACTTAATAAAAATTCAGAACATAGTGCCACACTTAATAAAAATTCAGAACATAGTGCCACACTTAATGAAAATTCAGAACATAGTGCCACACTTAATACAAATTCAGAACATAGTGCCACACTTAATACAAATTCAGAACATAGTGCCACACTTAATACAAATTCAGAACATAGTGCCACACTTAATACAAATTCCGAACATAGTGCCACACTTAATACAAATTCAGAACATAGTGCCACACTTAATACAAATTCAGAACATAGTGCCACACTTAATACAAATTCAGAACATACTACTGCTATCTTAGCTTCTTCCTCTCGCCCTTACTCCTCTACTGCCTCTACCTCCTCTTCTTCCCCGGTTGCCTCGTCCACGCCCAGTGACGAAAGTGGGACAATTAGTATCCCTATGGCCAAATTCATTGCATAGAATGCATTGCCTAGTCGGACCTCCTACTTCAGATTCATCCATATCATTCCTGATGCGCTGACACTGCCGTCTGCCTCTACTTGTACGCATATGCTCTGGGTTTGGAATGTAGCGCCTTTCAGCGGGGTTTACGGTGTTGAAATTACCCATTGATCGAAAACCCATCAGCTCACCGGTCCAGGTATTGAGGACAGACTCTTTCAGAAAAAATGGAGACACAAACGATATTGCGTCCATTCCAAGCTGCCCGCAAGCAGCAAGTACATGTGAGCAAGGTAGGTGAAGCAATTTCGGTTTGTTGCATGTGCACTCACACGTTGGCCAGGCTTCATTACCAATTTTCACCTCATGCGTCCTCAACTCATTCGCACATCCAAATTTGTTGTTGGCTAAGCGGACCTCAAACCTTCTTTCTTGATTACCGATGGCGACTACAGTGTGTGACCTAGCTTTTTTGCATCTTGTTGTCCATATACTTTGTGACTCTTTCACAATACCGTGTATTCGGGTTGTTGAAGATATGCTGCTCTGCTTTTTGACGTCTATCTCTGAAATACTTAATGGTGCCATAGAAAATACCCTCAACGATAGCTGTAAGTGGCAATGCCCGGTTTCCTCTGAGGACAAAATTGTATGTTTCCGCGAGGTTCATTGTCATGACACCGTACCTTGCTCCATGTGTGTCATGTAGCAAAGACCACCTCTCCAGAGGCTCATGCTCTATCCACTGCTCGAAGGTTTTAATCGACCTCCCAAGCCTTCTCCTAGTACCAGGTGGGTCAAAACCTGGCAAGTCACATAGCCCAACAGGCTCCTCCTCCACGGCCGCTGTTCCTGTTGCCAACTGTGCAGCTACTGCTTCAACATGTGCCCTCACCGCTGCATCTCTTGCAGCTTTCCTGTCCCTCACGTGTCTCTGCGTGCACACATTAAGTCTGTCCGTATCAAATTGTACTTCCATAACTGGTTCTGCTTGCAGAGTTTTTTGAACAGATTCATCAGGTTCTTATTTCTAAACTGCGAGAAGAAATTAGCCCCCAGATGGCGCATGCAGCAACGGCTCTGCAAGTCCTGCCATGGAACTTGTTCCTCAGGGCCTGGGTTTGTTAGTGTCCTTATCGCACTGAGTATACCTGCATGCCTGTCATGAAGGATGCACACATTGGGCTTCTCCTTCACAACTGATACTTTCAACTGCCTGAAGAACCATGTCCAACTTTCAATGTTCTCACTCTCCACAAAAGCAAATGCGAGTGGGACGACTTGATTTTGGCCGTCTTGACCTATGGCTGTCAGGATCTGACCCTTGTACTTGCTTGTGAGGAAAGTACCGTCAACACATATCACCGGTCGGCAATGCCTGAAAGCTTCGATGCATACACCGAAAGAAAAGAAGAGACGATGCAGCACCCTCACAGTTGGGAACTCTGGCATGAACATGTCTTGGATATCGATATAGGTGCCTGGATTCCGCTGCTGCAGGGTGTGGAGGAGCTGGACAACAGAGTCATATGCATCAAAATAAGAACCAAATCTCCTCTCAAGCGCCGCATGCTTAGCCCTCCAAGCCTTTCCATAAGAAATTCTGTACTTGAACCTGGCGAAGACTTTTGTCTGGACTGCCTTCACTTCCATAGCTTTGCCCTGCACTATCTCATCGTAAAACAACCGCGCAATAAGCATGGATGAAAGGTTGGCATGATCTTGAGGGATGCAGGGAATAAGACAAGTGTGATTAACTAAGTCACTTATCACCCAACTTGTGCCATACTTAGGGAGAAAGCCGTGCACCCTGGCGGGACAATTTGCGTTCTTGCATACCATTGTCAGGAATTTCTGACTGGACACCTGAGCTGTGAAAACCCTTTGCGTGGACATTGCCCAATTAATTATTGCATCCTTTAGGGCTTGCTTGTTCGGATACATAGCACCCGTTGCAATATTGTTCTGGTGATATTGCCAACTTGAATCATGTCCATCATTCACGGTCATTGCAGATGAAAATTCATGATTCCACCATGCAGGATTCGGGACCTCCTCTGCATTTTCTTCTTCATCTGACTCGTCAGAATCATGGGCATGACCCCTTTCAACATCGGTGTCTTCTTCTTCCATCTGGTCCTGCATGTGCCCATCTACCTCGTCAGCGTCCACCTCGCCATTGTAATCACCATCGGCATTTCCTCCTTCTACCTGACTACTCTGCCCTGGTTCATAACCATAAGCATTTCCTCCTCTACCTGACTGCTCTGTCCTTGTTCGTAACCATCATCTCCAGCATTTGACATAGATAACTGCCTCCCTACACTGCTATGACCAGGATCGTAGCCACCCTCGCCTTCATGTGCAGTGACATCCTTCACGACGGGAAGCACTAAAGCAATAGGATTGCATCCCCTTCGTTCACAACCTTGTAACCACCGCACCCAATCGGAGTCTTGCTGTATCGGCCTCAAATAAAAGTAAATTATTGTACTTGACCGTGTCCATAATGCATGAACACCGACGGTGTGTGTTTCAGTATCAAGACCTAAACTTGCCGCAATCCATTCTTTCAACTGACTGACTGACCATGTTTGAGGTGCGCTCATTGGCACATCTATGTGAGTAAATTCACTCAGATCTGCTCCCATCTCAGTTGTTTGGACAGTACCAGGACCGTAGTAAAATCTGACCTTCACTACATCAGACATCTCGGCTCACCTATTTTTTTTCACTAACAAATATTAGACATGTCTATATATATACTACATAATATTAACAGAGCAACTAATACAATTCACACACCTACAAGTATATTACAAATATTTGCCGGAGCAACTACAAATATTTACAGATTTTAATATTTGACTGCTTACAACTACAAGTATATTACGGATTTTACCGGAGCTACTCCAAATATGTTGCGGATTTTACCGGAGCTACTAGAAATACTGACACTCCTAAATACGGATTTTACCGGAGCTACTGCAAATACTGACACTACTAAATACTTCACATCCACATATAGTACGGAATATCACCGGATCAACTACACATTTTTACATAAATAATTAGTTCACATCTTAATATATTTACGTATACTACGGGGCAAATAACAATAATCACACACCTAATTTATTTCACATCGAAACATATTAACAAATACTACCGGAGCACCTACGAAAAATAAAATGTTTGCTGAAATATACCCTTGAAGCGTGCGTGCGAACGAAGAACGACGAACGGCGGCCAACAAACTGCCCGTGCTCCGCCTCCAACGACGAACGACGAACGACGAGCTTCACCTCCACCACACTGCCCCAACTTCACCACCACCACACTGCCCCAACTTCACCACCACCACCTCCACCAAAATGCTCACCACAACCACCACGAGCTACCCCATCAGTAGATCGAGACCTCTTTTGGCTGCCCTAGCTAAGTTGAATCCATTCACGGTGCCAAAATTGCAAAAAACTGGCTCATTTAGGTGTAGAAATTGGTGGCATTTTTGTACAGAGAGAGAAGAAAGGAAGAACAGAAGAACAGAGGCGCTGGGCGTGGAGCGTAGAGGGAGGAGAGGATAAGGCAGCGCAGAGAGCCGGGCCAGCCGCGCGACAGGTGGGGCCACACCCTGTCGGCCAGCAGCTGGCCGATCGGCCCGCAGCAGGCTGACTGGGGCGCACCCGCGCCGACAGCTCCCTCTCTCCACCTCGCGACGTGGCCAGCCCAATCCGAGGCCGACACGTGGCAGGCGGGCCAGCTGTCGGCCTGCTAATGGCCGACTGCACCCACTCGGCTCGCTGCTGGCTGACTAGGCCCAGTCGGCCCGCAGCGGGTCGACGGTGTATTATTTCTGAAAATAAATTTTTCAGCGCAATATTTGTGTAAATTGATAAAAAAATGTATTATTTAATTTTTTTAGCTTTTTCCATTAGGGCTGAGCCAATGTTTTTTTTCCTTTGAAATATGAAGGATACGGACCAATCCCACATATGAATACGAATCCATTTCCTACAAAACCAAGGACTCAATTCCTATAGGAATCCTAATCCTATAGCAAATTCCTCTAAACCAAAGACGACTTAACATGACACTACGAGGGTGTTTCTTCAGTAACTATCACAACACAAGATCAACGGCAAAAATTTATGCCTTCATCCACAGCAAAAAAGGGCGAAAATGGCATGAGCAATGAGACAAGGACTTCTGTTCTCATGATATTGTTACAGAATTCGAGAAGGCCTCTTATTTAACTTACAAGGCCAAAATGTAATGCCACCTACATCTGAAATTCTTTACCGATACACCTGTCTACAACAATACATATTTTCCTCCACTCACTAGTAGAAAACCACCAATCAGTCCCGGTTCGTAAGGGCCTTTAATCCCGGTTCGGGAACCGGGACTAATGGGTCGTTACTAATACCTCAACCCATTAGTCCCGGTAACCGGGACTAATGGGTCGTTACTAATACCTCAACCCAT
Organism: Triticum dicoccoides; assembly: GCF_002162155.2. Lineage (NCBI taxonomy): Eukaryota > Viridiplantae > Streptophyta > Magnoliopsida > Poales > Poaceae > Triticum > Triticum dicoccoides. The sequence continues at coordinate 18,484,957 of NC_041387.1, forward strand.
TAGTCCCGGTTCAAACACGAACCGGGACCAATGTGCCTCCACGTGGCCCTGTGCGCCGAGCCCAGTCAGGGGGCCTTTGGTCCCGGTTGGTGGCTCAAATCGGGACCAAAAGGCATCCACGTGTCTGCATTCCAGTGGCTGGGGTTTTTTTTTTGAAAGGAGGGGGGTTGGGGGGTTTTGGGGGGTTAATTTAGGTGTTTCGTATATTGTGTTAGCTAGCTAATTAATAGAGAGAAGTGTCCTCTCTTATGTCCGTGCTTGCAAGACGCTACGTAGTATATATACATAAGTGATCGAGAGAACCATTCAGTACAGAAGTTCGTCATGCATACCGAGAGAAGTGATCGATATCGACCTCTCCTTCTCCAAGAGATTGGTCGAACAACAAGTTTTACTGGCTACATACATGTACAATCTATATAAGATCTCTTAATTACAAACCACTAGCATTTGAATTGAAGTTCCACATGGTATTCTCCGGCTTTACTGATGACGTGTTCAAGAAAGAATCCCGCCAGTTCCTCTTGAATTGCTTTCATGCGATCTGGTTCTAGGAGTTCATCCCGCATCTGCCACGTCTAATTAATTTGAAGAAGGGGGTTAATTAATACATATATATGAATGAAACTCAACAGAAATGATGGTGTAATAAAATGAAATTGTGAATATTATTGCTTACGCACTTCATATTGTCTTCTAGAGTAGCCCCGCTTGTTTTTCAAAGTCGCGTTGTGGATGAACTCGCACACGTAGTATCCACAGAAATCATTTCCTTCCTCCTGCCACAAGCACTTTACGAGAAATAGAGGTCAATCAAACTGATAATGAAGCATTATATAAATGGCATTGATGAAAGTATAGCTATAGAATCAATGGGAGAATGCGCGCCAGTAGTACTTACTTTCGGGTATGTATATCGCAGCTCCTTCGGCAGTCCCGGAGCTTGTGCGGTGAACTGTTTCCAAACCCTGCAAGACAAAGAAAATATTTGTTATTACTTGAGATATCAGGAAATGAACAAAAAGTTGCCGATATGGTGCGATAATGATCGGTTGAACTTACTTGCTGAGCATTTCAGTCATGTCCGCATAGGTGCTGGGATCTTTCCGTTTGGAGTCTAAGACGGTTACTAGTCCACGCTCAAGCTTAATCTCCAGAAGAATATAGTGGAACCTGCACGCATGCATAACTCGTCAATTACATTAACCTCGCTCGAGTAATAAAGAAAACCGAATATGCACACGACAGTAACACTCACGGGCCGTGGTAAGGAAAGAGTATGGTATCTTTGTTTTGATTTTTGATCAATGATTGTAGCAAGTTGTCCTCGGCCTCTTCGGCGCGCTTTTTAACCAGAAAAACATCTATGATATTTGTGTTAATGAACCCAATATCATAGATTTCATTTTTTTTGCACTCAACGATCTTCAATCTGCATAATATATTGAGGATAATTAATTATAAATACATGCAATGAAAGAGCCGAGCTATATATACAGACTAATGACAGAAATAGTACTTACAGGCAGTAGCAAAAGACCATTAATTTATCGAGGGCCTTTTGATTGAAGAACTCGAAGAACTCCTCAAATGGAATAGACAACAGATCATTTGAAACGAGGTCGTGCTCCTCTTTAATTTTCAGATACAAAGTGTTCGTCCCCTCAGACTCTCTGCAGGTTTTCATGTACCAACTATGGAATCTTCGCATCATTGTTGTCAGAGACTTTTCATCTTTGACGAGAGGCTTTCCGTACTCGTATCTGAATAAGTCCACCTCCATGAAATCAGGAAGTGCATCGTCAGGCAGGTAATCTCCAAGATTGCCATAACCGGCCACTGTCCCCGGAGGATTAGACACATTGAGCGGGGGGCACGATTGTTGTGCTTGTTCGCCGAGCTGGGCAATTTTTTTCCCCTTTGCTCGTTGTTCTTTTGACCTTTTATCACTGACAGTAGTTCCCGACCGCTTGGCTTGGAGATATGTCTGTTCAGTAATGCGCTCATAGTTGGTTCTCGGTGGAGACTTTGGTGGTTTCCTCAGGGCATCGAGAGTGCGCTTTGCTTTCACCGGATCGACCTTCTCCTTCGGAGGTGGATGTATCTTTGCTTTCACCCCTACAAAGAACTCCTTCACGTGGGTCTGCACGATCGTATTGGTTTCCTCCTCGGTCCTCTCGTACGGTAACTTCTCTAGAGGCTTTAGAGGTGGACCGCATCTGTATTGCCTCTCTCTTCTTGTGCTGCTAGACGCCGGAGCAGACGGAGCGGTTGCGGCGTCTGTCTTCTTTCGTGCTTGCTTACGAGGCGGAGGAGAAGGACTACGACGCGTCGGAGCAGCCGGGGCGGCGGCGGGTCTCTTCCGCCCTTGCTGGCGAGGCGGAGAAGGAGGAGGCGGAGTGCCGCCACGCGCCGGAGAAGGAGGCGGAGTGCCGCCACGCGCCGGAGAAGGAGGCGGAGTGCCGCCACGCGTGCCCTGATCGTCACTCACCGGAGGAGGAGGCGGTGGAGGAAGCGGAGTGCCCTGACTCGCCGGAGGAGGAGGAGGAGGCGGAGGCGTCCAGTTCAGAAGGTCAATGAGCTCCTTCCGCCATAGGCATGGAGTCTTCAGAGCAGAACCCAGCCTAGTCTCCCCTTCACCGGTAGGGTGCTCAAGCGCGAGGTCCTCAAATCCCTCCGTTATTTCATCAACCATCACCTTAGCAAATCCTTCTGGAATCGGCTGGCAGTGATAAGTTGTGCCGGGTCCACTAGGATAAACTTGGCCAACAGCCGCCTTGACCTTCAAATTCATGCATCGCACCATAATGTGGCAATTTTGAGACTCCGTGATACCATCCACGGGATAGCTGGCAGGAGCCGTCAAGACATGCTCCGGCTGAAGCAGCTCGGTGGAAGCAATGCTGCTTCTCCGCTGAGATGGCGGGGTAGCTTCGGGGGAAGCTTCGACATGTCGTTTGTTGCGATCTGCTGCTTCTCGTTCCTCTTCTCGATCCTCTAGCCCCATTACCCTTCCAAGCAGCGCCTGCATTTGGTCCTGCTCCACTTTCTTCCTCCTCTCGTGGGTTTTGTAACCCCCTGCGTCCGGAAAACCAACCTTCCACGGAAGGGAGCCTGGCGTGCCTCGTGTCCGTCCAGGGTGCTCGGGATTCCCAAGGGCCATTGTGAGCTCGTCCTTCTCCCTGTTTGGAAGGAACGTCCCTCGCTGCGCTGCATCGATATAGTGTCGAAGTTTCTTGACTGGTGTTTGCAGTTGCTCGTCCGTCCACTGACACTGCCCTGTTACAGGGTCCAAGGTTCCGCCAGCCCCGAAGAACCAAGTCCGGCAACGGTCTGGCCAGCGCATTGTCTCTGGTTCGATCCCTTTTTCAAGCAGATCATGCTCAGCCTTGGACCACTCAGGCCGGGCTTTGAGGTAGCCACCTGACCCCGTGCGATGGTGAAGCTTCTTCTTCGCAGCATTTTTCTTGTTTGTCTCCGACATCTTCTTACTCTTTTCTGATGTCTTGTGGGCCACAAATGCGGGCCAGTGATCTTTGATCTTCTCATATTTGCCGATGAATTCTGGTGTCTCTTTTTTCTGGACAAACTGGTTCAGCTCTTTCCTCCACCTCCTCATTAGGCCAGCCATCTTCTTAAGAGCACAAGACTTGATTAATTGCTCTATAACTGGCTTCTCCGGATCCTCCTCTGGCGGTAGGGTGAAATTTGCCTTCAGCTCATTCCAAAGATCTTCTTTCTGCATATCATTGACATAAGACACCTCAGCGTCTTCATCCTTAGCAGGCTTATACCATTGCTGGATGCTGATCGGGATCCTGTCCCTAACAAGAACCCCACACTGAGCAGAAAATGCCTTCTTTGTCCGGATGGGTTCAATCGGTTCGCCGTCGGGTGCGATTTCTATGATCTCAAACTTTTCATCCGAGCTCAACTTTTTCTTCGGGCCTCGTCTCCTTACCGAAGTTGTGCTCGATCCGGAGGGCTAGAAATTATAAGGAAGAAAGACGACAGTACTTAATATGTGTACATATACCAAAACAATGGATGCATCAATTAACTTGTCAGCACGGGCTTAACTAATATATATATACCTGGCCGGACTCGGTTCGGTGACTCAGCTCGGCACGGTCTCCTTCGTCTTGTACCTCCATTATGTCACCGGAGCCATCATGAACATAGTCCTCCTCTTGTACCGGCATTAATGGGTCGAAGCCATCATAATCATAGCCCTCTTCTTCATCCATCTGACCAACGGTGTCGATGAGAAATGACGCAACATCATCACTTCCATTTGCGATTATTTCCCCCAACATCGCTTCTGTTTCTTCGTCTCGGGAGTGCTCCATAGTTTCTGCAAATATTGACAACATGTCAATTATTATTCAAACATGGTACATACTGGCAAACGTAGAACTAGCTAGCTAATCACAATAAGGAATCATGTTAGTGGCCTCGACGCTGCTTCTCTAGGGTTTGGGGTCGCCTCGACACAAAGCTTCAAGGGTTTGGGGTGGCCTCGACGATAACGCTCTTTTAACTTGATAAATTTGGGTGGCCTCGAGAGAGTTAATTTGTCGGGTAGGAGCGCGGCGGGAGGGGGTACGTAGGAGACCTGCAACATCGTTTTCTCTCTAGGGTTTGGGTGTCCTCGAGAGTTTTGGTCGAGCGAGAGGGCCGAGGGGGGTGCTGCAGTTGTATCTAGAGGGGGTTATATCGACAACGACGCGACATACATATACATGGGAAAATAATGTTATCGGGGAGGGGGTATCGGTACCACCCCCTCGTGTTGAAGTTTCTTCTTTCTCCTTTCCTTTCTTTCTTCTTCTCCTCTTCTTTTTCTTCTTCTCCCTCGAGAAAGGAAAATAATTAAGGAAAAGGAAGAAAAGAGGAAGAAGGAAGAAGGAAGAAGAAGAAGAAGTAAAAGAAGAAAAAAAAGAGGAGAAGAAGAAAGGAATAGAGGAGAAAAAGAAAAAAATAGAATTTCTCCTTTCTCCTCTATTCCTTTCTTCTTCTCCTCTTCCTTTTCTTCTTTTTTCCTCTTCTTATTTATTTCTCCTCTTCTTCCTCTCCTCTTTTTCTCCTTTCTTCCTCTTCTTATTTTCCTTTTTCCTCTCATTCTTTTAGTATTGCTTGTTTTAAAAAAAATGTTCAAATAGAAAATTTCGAAAAAAACAAAGGTTTTGCCTAATGCATTGTTCATATGAATATACCAACATTTGCATATTCTACAATAATTAATATCAACAAAAAAATCTATGAACAGAAAAAAACCGAACTTTTCTAAAAATCTATCTTTTGCATATATGAAAACATTAATACACATATGAACAATAAATACATATATCAACAAAAACATAATCTGAACAATTTTTAAACATTACATACACATAGCCACATACATACACATATACATTATATATATATATAAACAAAAAAACTAAACTAATAAAAATGAAAAAAAAACAGAGCCGCATATATATATAGCCACATATATACATATATATATATATATATACATTGAACAAAAAAATAAAACTAATAA
>NC_041387.1:18490849-18491417 GCF_002162155.2 Triticum dicoccoides
GGTGCCACCAACCGGGACAAAGGCCCCTGCGCTGCCCGCATCGGGGCCAAAGTTTAGTCCCACCTCGCTAGTTGAGAGGGGAGCGCAGTGGTTTATAAGCCCCACTATCGCTCCCCTCTTGAACTCCTTCCTACTGCAGGCTTGTGGGCCTACTTGCTACTTCTTTGCCTGTTGGGCCTTCTGGGCCTTCTGCGGGCCTGAATCCTGACCCAAATTAGGGATACAAGTCGTATTCAGGCCGTGGGGGCCCAGTAGGTGGCATTTTTTTTCTTGCTTTATTTAATTTATTTTGTTTCTACTTACAACAAAATACTTATTGTTGTTTTTTTGTTTTGTTTTCTGCATTATTTATTTTCTTTTGTTTTTTGCTCTATTTTTTTAATTCTTTTTGCTTCTAGTTTTAGGAAAATTATAAACTTTCTGTTAGTGCCATTACTTTTCAAATTTGAAAAAACTTTTTTTTTGTTTTCTTTCTTGCTTTATTTAATTTATTTTGTTTCTACTTACAACAAAATACTTATTGTTGTTTTTTTGTTTTTTTTTCTGCATTATTTATTTTCTTTTGTTT
>NC_041387.1:18491659-18526864 GCF_002162155.2 Triticum dicoccoides
TTTTTTGTTTTCTTTCTTGCTTTATTTATTTTATTTTGTTTCTACTTACAAAAAAATACTTATTGTTGTTTTTTTGTTTTGTTTTCTGCATTATTTATTTTCTTTTGTTTTTTGCTTTATTTTTTAATTCTTTTTGCTTTTAGTTTTAGGAAAATTATAAACTTTCTGTTAGTGCCATTACTTTTCAAATTTGAAAACACTTTTTTTTTGTTTTCTTTCTTGCTTTATTTATTTTATTTTGTTTCTACTTACAACAAAATACTTATTGTTGCTATTTTTAATTATTACGAGGGCCAAACCATAAGACATTAAAGCATTTCAAATGAACTCTGAAAAAGTTGAAAGTTGGCATGGTATCATAAATTGACCCACACATAGCATGTGCATGTACAAAACGAACAATGGTATCATACTCGTCAGTTACAATGGTATCATAAACGAACAATAGTTGCGGGAGAAAGTCTTCACTTTTTCTTCGCTTGTGTCATTTGCTGATTGCGCCGTAACCATGGATAATCTTCATCGTTTATCAGGATGCTGGGGTCAGCCTTGACTTTAAAGGGAGGAATTTCATGAAACTTTTCATAATCTTCAGACATGTCTGTCTTGTCCTCCACTCCCACGATGTCCCTTTTTCCTGAAAGAACTATGTGGCGCTTTGGCTCATCGTATGATGTATTTGCTTCCTTATCTTTTCTCTTTCTCGGTCTACTGGACATGTCCTTCACATAGATAACCTGTGCCACATCATTGGCTAGGACGAACGGTTCGTTAGTGTACCCAAGATTTTTCAGATCCACTGTTGTCATTCCGTACTGTGGGTCTACCTGTACCCCGCCTCCTGACAGATTGACCCATTTGCACTTAAACAAAGGGACCTTAAAATCATGTCCGTAGTCAAGTTCCCATATGTCCACTATGTAACCATAATATGTGTCCTTTCCCCTCTCGGTTATTGCATCAAAGCGGACACCGCTGTTTTGGTTGGTGCTCTTTTGATCTTGGTCAATCGTGTAAAATGTATTCCCATTTATCTCGTATCCTTTCCAAATCAATACAGTCAAAGATGGTCCCCTGGATAACAAGTACAGCTCCTCACAAACAGTGCTGTCACCTCTGATACGTGCTTCCAACCAACTGTTGAAAGTCCTGATGTGTTCACATGTAATCCAGTCGTCGCACTGCTCCGGGTGTTTGAAGCGCAGACTGCTCTTGTGTTCATCGACATACGGGGTCACCAAGGTAGAGTTCTGTAGAACTGTGTAGTGGGCTTGAGACCAAGAATATCCGTCCCTGCATATTATTGAGTCCTTTCCAAGCGTGCCTTTTCCAGTCAGTCTCCCCTCATACCGCGATTTAGGGAGACCTATCTTCTTAAGGCCAGGAATGAAGTCAACACAAAACCCGATGACATCCTCTGTTTGATGGCCCATGGAGATGCTTCCTTCTGGCCTAGCGCGGTTACAGACATATTTCTTTAGGACTCCCATGAACCTCTCAAAGGGGTACATATTGTGTAGAAATACGGGCCCAGAATGACAATCTCGTCAACTAGATGAACAAGAACGTGCGTCATGATATTGAAGAAGGATGGTGGGAACACCAGCTCGAAACTGACAAGACATTGCACCACATCACTCCTTAGCCTTGGTATGGTTTCTGGATCGATCACCTTCTGAGATATTGCATTGAGGAATGCACATAGCTTCACAATGGCTAATCGGACGTTTTCCGGTAGAAGCCCCCTCAATGCAACCGGAAGCAGTTGCGTCATAATCACGTGGCAGTCATGAGACTTTAGGTTCTGAAACTTTTTCTCTGCCATATTTATTATTCCTTTTATATTCGACGAGAAGCCAGTCGGGACCTTCATACTAAGCAGGCATTCAAAGAAGATTTCCTTCTCTTCTTTGGTAAGAGCATAGCTGGCAGGACCTTCATACTGCTTTGGAGGCATGCCGTCTTTTTCGTGCAAACGTTGCAGGTCCTCTCGTGCCTCAGCTGTATCTTTTGTCTTCCCATACACGCCCAAGAAGCCTAGCAGGTTCACGCAAAGGTTCTTCGTCACGTGCATCACGTCGATCGAAGAGCGGACCTCTAGGTCTTTCCAGTAGGGTAGGTCCCAAAATATAGATTTCTTCTTCCACATGGGTGCGTGTCCCTCAGCGTCACTCGGAACAGCTAGTCCGCCGGGACCCTTTCCAAAGATTACGTGTAAATCATTGACCATAGCAAGTACGTGATCACCGGTACGCATGGCGGGCTTCTTCCGGTGATCTGCCTCGCCTTTGAAATGCTTGCCTTTCTTTCGACATTGATGGTTGGTCGGAAGAAATCGACGATGGCCCAGGTACACATTCTTCCTGCAGCTTGCCAGGTATATACTATCAGTGTCAAATAAACAGTGCGTGCATGCGTGGTATCCCTTGTTTGTCTGTCCTGAAAGGTTATTGAGAGCGGGCCAATCGTTGATGGTCACGAACAGCAACGCCTTTAGGTTAAATTCCTCCTGTTTGTGCTCATCCCACGTACGTACACCGTTTCCATTCCACAGCTGTAAAAGTTCTTCAACTAATGGCCTTAGGTACACATCAATGTCATTGCCGGGTTGCTTAGGGCCTTGGATGAGAACTGGCATCATAATGAACTTCCGCTTCATGCACATCCAAGGAGGAAGGTTATACATACATAGAGTCACGGGCCAGGTGCTGTGATTGCTGCTCTGCTCCCCGAAAGGATTAATGCCATCCGTGCTTAAAGCAAACCATACGTTCCTTGGCTCACTTGCAAACTCATCCCAGTACTTTCTCTCGATTTTTCTCCACTGCGACCCGTCAGCGGGTGCTCTCAACTTCCCGTCTTTCTTACGGTCCTCACTGTGCCATCGCATCAACTTGGCATGCTCTCCGTTTCTGAACAGACGTTTCAACCGTGGTATTATAGGAGCATACCACATCACCTTCGCAGGAACCCTCTTCCTGGGGGGCTCGCCGTCAACATCACCAGGGTCATCTCGTCTGATCTTATACCGTAATGCACCGCATACCGGGCATGCGTTCAGATCCTTGTACGCACCGCGGTAGAGGATGCAGTTATTAGGGCATGCATGTATCTTCTGCACCTCCAATCCTAGAGGGCATACGACCTTCTTTGCTGCGTATGTACTGTCGGGCAATTCGTTATCCTTTGGAAGCTTCTTCTTCAATATTTTAAGTAGCTTCTCAAATCCTTTATCAGGCACAGCATTCTCTGCCTTCCACTGCAGCAATTCCAGTACGGTACCGAGCTTTGTGTTGCCATCTTCGCAATTGGGGTACAACCTTTTTTTGTGGTCCTCTAGCATGCGATCGAACTTCAGCTTCTCCTTTTGACTTTTGCATTGCGTCCTTGCATCGACAATGACCCGGCGGAGATCATCATCATCGGGCACATCGTCTGGTTCCTCTTGATCTTCAGCAGCTTCTCCCGTTGCAGCATCATCGTGCACATCGTCTGGTTCCTCTTGATCTTCTGGAGCATCACCGTATTCAAGGGGCACATAGTTGTCATCGTACTCTTCTTCTTCGCCGTCTTCCATCATAACCCCTATTTCTCCGTGCCTCGTCCAAACATTATAGTGTGGCATGAAACCCTTGTAAAGCAGGTGGGTGTGGAGGATTTTCCGGTCAGAGTAAGACTTCGTATTCCCACATATAGGGCATGGACAACACATAAAACCATTCTGCTTGTTTGCCTCAGCCACTTCGAGAAAATTATGGACGCCCTTAATGTACTCGGAGGTGTGTCTTGAACCGTACATCCATTGCCGCTTCATCTGTGTGCATTATATATAATTAAGTGTGTCAAAAATCATTAGAGAACATCATGAATAGTTAATTAATTAAGTGACCAAATTAATAGAAGTTCATCATCACATTAAAACCAAAGTACATACATAGTTCTCATCTAACAACATAAAGCTCTGCAGAGCATCTAAATTAATTAAACCATACACTGAAACTATGTAAAACATTTCAATGCGAAAACAAATGCGATCATAATCGCAACCAATGTAACAACTGATCCAACGGCATAATGATACCAAGCCTCGGTATGAATGGCATATTTTCTAATCTTCAAGCGCATTGCATCCATCTTGATCTTGTGATCATCGACGACATCTGCAACATGCAACTCCAATATCATCTTCTCCTCCTCAATTTTTCTAATTTTTTCCTTCAACAAATTGTTTTCTTCTTCAACTAAATTTAACCTCTCGACAATAGGGTCGGTTGGAATTTCCGGTTCAACAACCTCCTAGATGAATAAAATCTATGTCACGTTGGTCGGCATAATTGTCATAAACAATAAATGAACCAATAGTTATGAAAAGATAATATATACCACATCCGAATCATAGACAGGACGAGGGCCGACGGGGGCGGATACCAAAACCATCGCACTATATAAGATGCAATAATAAAAGTAAGAAAATTATACAAGTATATATCTATCTAAACATACAAATAAGAATATTTTTCCTTTCGGAAAGAAGATAAGAACAAGAGGCTCACCACGGTGGTGCCGGCGATGAGATCGGTGCGGGTGATCGACGACGTTGAAGACGGGGACGGGGCATGACGGACCGCTAAACCTAGACAAATATGGAGGAAAATGGAGCTTGGCGGTCGAGCTTGGAGAGGAGAAACCTTAAGTAGTGTGGCTCGGGCATTCCATCGAACACCTTGTGTGCATATGAGGTGAGCTAGAGCACCACCAAGCCCTCTCCCCCTCGGCCAAAAAAACAGAGCAGTGTGCTCTGCTCTTGCGCGAGGGGGTATATATAGGCACCACCATTGGTCCCGGTTGGTCGTATGAACCGGGACTAAAGGTTTGCCTTTGGTCCCGGTTCGAGCCACGAACCGGGACCAATGGTGGTGGGCCAGGAGCAAGGCACATTGGTCCCGGTTCATCCCACCAACCAGGACCAAAAGGTCCAGACGAACCGGGACCAATGGCCCACGTGGCCCGGCCGGCCCCCGGGGCTCATGAACCGGGTCCGATGCCCCCATTGGTCCCGGTTCTGGATTGAACCGGGACTAATGGGCTGGACAGGCCTGGACTATGTACAAGGTTTTTTTCCCAGAGCTACCCCAAAGACTATGCACCTCCTCACAGCAGGTAGAAGTAGTACTGTACATCGCCGGCGGAATAGTTGCTTCTTGTGTTCACCCGGTGAAGCGGTTCGCGACAATTCGCAAGTCACATATTACTTTTCGTGGAGGCACAAATTTGCTTTCATCCTCTCGGAAAAGAAAAAAACGTGTTTTCTTTCGCGAGATCCACATATTTGCTTCTGATGGAGGCACAGATTTACTTTCGTGAGAGGCACAGTTGTTGTGCCTCTTCGAAAAAGGGAAAAGAGTGAAGAAAAAACATGCTTCCAGTTCTTTTTTTTAAATATTCATCGAAACATGTCAACATTGAATTTCGTTTCAAAAGTTCGTCGAGCAATCCAACAGCGAAAACGGTTCAAGATTTAAACGCATGGTTTATGAGATACAACATTTTGAATAAATGAATCTATTAAAAAAAATCCAGGGCTGCGATGTGTGCCCCTTGTCACAGCCTGAGAAGAAGGGAGTGACCTTTGCAAAAGTACTCTTTTAATTCTTTTAATTAGAGAGATTTGGGAGACATAGTCGCGGCCTGGGCTAAAGTTCGGAGCTAGCTGGGCTATTGATTTGCACGCGAGGGCCCAGCTCCCCCGAGACCTTGACTCTCCCACACATCGCTGCTGATTCAGTGGTGCCGCACAGGAAAATCCTATTGGACGCTCGCTGCGTCGAACTTGTCGAGGCTTCGCACAGACACGTGTTTTTTACCAAGCCGCGGATGTGCTATGCTTGTACTTGTTGCCCCCGATGAAACAATGAGTTATGTAAGGACCAACTAATCTGTTGTTTGTATCGATGGGATATTCGTTTGCATACTGACTAGGTATGTGCTGGTGCTTTGCCACGTGAGCCAAATTTTGTAATGCTATAAGAGCATACACATAGACAAATCCCATTGCAACGAATAACGTAACCAATAAGAGACTATGTTTTGGTCATGAAGGGGAGAACTTGTGACAACTTTGACACAAGACACATTGAAGCCAAAGAATATCATAGAGTGAAATCTAGTTATCTGAATCATGTGATGATATTACACAAAAAATGATATCTTCACATGTAACATTTAACAACTGTAATCATTCATCTTTACATACAAAGAAAATTGTGAGGAGGCAATAATAGTACAATCCATTTATAAAACATGTTTCTCTATCCCTCTTTCAATCCAACCATCGGTACCTAAAGATGACATTTAGGCATTACTACAAATGTACAAAACATTTATATAAGTGGTATTTGATAGGATAAATCTGCAACCATTAGGGGTGGGCAAAAAAAAAACAAGAACCAAAGGCCGAGGCAACATAGAATTTTCACTTAGGAGATGATAATAGCATCAACACAGGATTTGAGCAATGCATAGAAGACCGACCTTGCACCGGCGTAATTTGCCCTGTGCCGAGACAAAGGATTCAGCCATGTGTGCTTTGATTGATTATTAGGGTGAGAGGAGCATTTGAGGGACGCTGTGAAAGAAGTACTTCCTCCATTACATAGTGTAAAATGTTTTTTGACACTACACTAATGTCGAAAAGTGTTTTATATTATGGGACGGAGGGAATAGACATGGTTGGTTGATAGGGTGTTAGAATAAATCCGAGGCCATCGTCGACCATCCGAAGACCAAGCAATCACACGAGCACAACATCGAGATTTGTTAACGAGGTTCGCCGATATGGCTACATCCCGAGGCTTGACTACGGGCACTCCTTCCTTGACACCGTCACAATACCACACCCTGTCCACCCGAGCACCGGCACACGCCGCTGGCTCCCCCCTTGCGCGCCTGTGCTATTATGTTCGCATAGGTTATACTAGCAAAAGAGCCCGTACGTTGCAACGGGACAAAAAAATTCATAATCTCCGAGATACACTATTAGTCTCAATTTCATGAAATCATTAAGATTTTTTTAAAACTCGTGCACATATTTGAAATCATGATCATTTTTCAAATCCGTGAACACTTTTATAAATTTTCAAACATTTTTCTAAAATCGAGAATATTTTTGAAATCATGAACATTTTATACTATTTGCAAACATTTTTTTAATTGTGAACAGTTTTTAACCAAACTTTTTGAATTGGCAAACATTTTTTTGGAAATTGGTGGAACAATTTTTGAAAATTCATGAGCATTTTTTTGATTTAACGAATATTTTTTGAAATGCATGATCACTTTTCGATTCGGTGAACATTTTATGAATGAATAAGCTATTTTGTAAGTCACAAACCCTTTTTGGATTTTTAGGATATTTTCTCATTCATGAACATTTTTGAATCGGCGAAATAGTGTTCAATTTCATTAAAAAAATTAATACATGAACTTCTTAGAAAATCCTGAATATTTTCTATCCTCGTTGTATATGAGAGGCCTAGGATACAAGTGTCCTACTAGAACACGGCTCCATATCCTATGTAAACACAATACTTCAATTGTAACCTATCTTCTACACAATATTCAACACAATCTGGCAAGGATTTTTCAACAGAAGAATCGCGTGCGCGCATGGTCAGCTGACTCGATCGATCTCATAATGGGACGGAACCCCATCTCCTCTCGTCTACATTAATATCTGATCCATCCATCTGCATCTGTTACCTCGTACATCTCGTCGATACCAAACCTCCAAGCAACACATAGGCACCGACCACTCCATCTGATCTCCATGGCCCTGGTGGCGGCGCAGGTGCTTCCCGTGCCCGACGACATCCTCGCTTGCGTCCTTGGCCGTCTCGCGCCGCGCAGCCTCGCCGCGTCCCGCTGCGTCTGCAAAGGCTGGCGCGACGTCATCGACGGCCGCCGCCTGCTGCGGGCGGACCTCCTCCCGCTTGCGCTCTACGGGATCTTCTTCATGGAGATAGACGTGCTCTGCGGGGGATGGGCCCTCGGCGCTGCTTGACGCTACGACGGCCTGGTAGCCTCAGTGTTGTCCTATCAGCGGCGACCCGGTGGCCGTGGCACTGCTGCACTCGATTGCGACCCGGCGGCCTCGGGGCTTCCCCGCTGCAAGGACGACCCGGCGGAGTCGGCACTGCTCTAATCCAAGGTCGAGCCGACTGCTTCAGCACTGCCCACACAATGGCGTTCCAGCAGCACCGGCTACTTGCTTGACTGAATGTTGCAAGGTTACCTAACTGAATGTGCAATGGCCCTGTAGCTCATGTTCTAGTTTCTCTTGGAACATGTATGAAGCATGGTGGCACTTTGCTTTTAAGCTCTTGTGCTAGCTATGTGGCTGTGAGAGCAGGGTACATTGGGGTCATTCAGGCATTCTGTGTTCTTTTTTTATCAGTAAACTCATCCCATACATCTTCTACGAATTTACTCCATGTATATAGTAAATATTCATACATATTCTGCCGTTTTTAAACGAACATATTCATACATTGGAGTAGTCTGCTGCTGTCAAGTTCAAACAGAATCCATGTATGTAAGAGTGCATGATGTGTTGCTTGTCAGTCAAATATAGTTACTATCGGCAACAGCTATATAGGCTACAGTAAACTGACGAATTGACAAACAGATGAGACCCATTAGATGCTTCAAAAGTATCAATCAAAGAAGGCAAAAATCATCAAAACAAACTTTGTTGCTTACCTGTGCGAGGATATGAGAAGGGGGTTACAGCTAGTTCTCAAGATTTCTGAAGTGAACTTTCAATACGTAAGGCACCGCCCCTCATTTCTCCCTTCTCCCCCTCACTTCCATGTCTCCTTTCTGCCCAAGAGCCGCGGATGCCATGGATCCACCGAGGAAGCCACGCTCCGGTCTTCCTCGTCATCACCAGCGACCCTCTCCTCGCCGCTCATCTCAGGATCCGCCTCCCCAACCCCTATCGCGCTCGGATCTGGACCCTTCAAGCTCCAGCATCCATCGCCGTTCTAAATAATATATGTTTTGAAACTTCATATAATATATTTTTGAAACTTTGGACAATAATTGCAAGACAAAGCTTATATGGATATGCCGAACCATCCACATAAGTGGGGGCTGCATACAGAAAACAAATTACAGAAATCAGTTAACAAAATTGTCTACCAAGCTTCTGCACACAGGAAACTGCAATGGTTAAGCTTTTTCAGTGAAAACACATATTAAAAGACATTGATGAACTAATTAATGGTTATTATTTAACATTAGACAGAAAACATCGAATGTGTTGACATGAAAATAACTGAAAATGGTTATGACACCATAACAGAGGATCACAAGAGAGAGGAGCATACTACTGTGATGTCAATTTCAAACAACACTCATGAATTGTGATGTTTACTAATAGAGCTTGTATAGGTGTTACTTCTGATAGTGATGGCCACACTGGCATTAGAGTTTCATGAGCTAAATGTTGACGAGCCGCAGGATCGACGCAAACCTCGACTACGAGGAGGAGGATGATTTACGCATTAAGAATCACTGCAACGGGCTCCTCCTGCTCTCGGGCCACGACCACCTGGTGCTCAACCCGGTCACACGGCAATGGGTGCGCCTGCCTCCGCCTCTGCCGCGGTGCACCGAGAGTGGGATGGAGGGCTTCTACGACGACGTCTGCCTTGCCTTTGACCCCACCGTGTCCCCGGACTATGAGGTATATATGGTTCCTAGCGTCCCCTGCAATCTTGATCCCACGGCGACAATATTTACGGAGGAATCGGAGTGCCCCGCCCTCATCATGTGCAATACAAGTTTTCTCTTCAAGGACATGGAGATGGGAGGAGAGGTCGTTCGTCCTCAGAGGAGAGGCTGCGGGCACCATCGCCGACATGCAGCAATATACGGAGTTCCAACGCTGTTACACTGTCTACTAGAAAGGGGCGCTTTATGTGCACTGTCAAAACAACTCCATCATGCGGTATGTACATATGCATTTACTCACCCGGCCCGCTCTTAATTTAATTAGTTAGGTTTAGCTTCTTTTTTACTGTAGATTTTGATTTATTTAGGGTTTGATGTAACTCGTTGCTTAATACAGTAAATTATAATATCTCCGTTCCAAAAAGTATATAATTCAAGTTGTTGCGGGTTTTTCCTAAATCGAACTTGCTTAAGTTTGACCAAGCTAAGTTCGAAACTCATTTTGTTCATATGTGTTCTTATTAACATGCATATATTTTATATTCACCCGTTGGCGTCTCAACTTAATTTGCGGCATAACCTTATCGGATGGTGCGTATCAAGTGATTAAATCGCCAGCTGGGGGCAAGATGAATGGTTCTACACATCTTTATCTTGGAAAATCAAACAAGGGGGTGTACCGTGCTTTGATTTATCATAATGTTCAGCACCAGCTGCAGGTTTGGTTGTTGGATGAATCTTGTGGTAGGATGGAGTGGGAGTTGAAGAACGATATCAACTTTGTGCCAGTGATGGCAAAAATTTCTTTGGTCAAGTATAAGGATGGATTTCCCAACAAAAAAAGTACAAGGATCAAAACCTCAGACCTTGGATCTTTCTGAGAGGTAATTGTCTTGATGAAGATGCTAAGGAAGGACTAATGGAAGATAATGTTGAATGGGACTACAACGAGGGTTTTATCCTTGAGACTCGAGATATTAAGGTTAATTGTGACCCAATGCATTTTGGAGAGGTCTATTTCCTTGGATTTCATCCATATAAAGAGATTGTCTTCTTGTGGATGTCACGAGACACAGCAGTTGCTTATGATTTTAGTAGCTCTAAAGTACAATGCTTGGGCAAGTTACCCGCGCATTGGATCGGAGATTCTTTTCCGTACACACCATGTTGGATAGGAGAGTTATCTGAAAAATAATAATTGTGAGGATAATATTCAGGGTGCATTCAATTTGAATTGTATAAATTATATTCACGGATATGAATTCTTATAGAAGACGATTTAAACAACCGGCTCCCGTCCTATTTTTATTTCCTCTCTATGTATCCTTTTCTTTTGTATGAAAGGTGCATTAGAATGCTAAATGAATTTACCATCCATATGCAAACCATAAGCGATGGATATGCTATGCTTGTACTTGTTGTGCCCAAAGGAACAATGAGTTATGAAAGGACCGACTAATGTGTTGTTTGTATCGACGGAATATTTGTTTACATGTTGATCTCTAAGTAGCGACAAAAGGCCCAGCCACCACGACACTTCCTCCCCACGGCGATATGGGTGGCGACCAGCCCCTCATCCTCATCCTCCGCATCGACATCACCAATGCCTCCGTCGGGCAAAGCTCGTGATGGTGGGGGTGGTGTCGGTGTTAGTTCAAGAATTACTCCATGGTATGGTTGTGTTGTCCTTCTCATACGATTGCGTGGTTTTCCCTTGATGAATATGAGCGGAGTCGCAGCTCGATCTTGTAGGTTTGCAGCAGTTGGGCTCCCTCACTAAGTTGGCGAAGGTGAGGAGGTATGAGGCTCCAGGCAAAAGCTTTGGGTTTAATGGGGGTCATTGTCGGCAATGAGAGCACTCGTGTGTGTCTTCTCCCTCCTTGGAGGCATTACCGAAGAGTACTTCCCTCACTACTGGACCGTGTTCGCTCTAAGTGAGAGCAACAACAGTGGCTCTTGGCAGGCCCAGTTTTTCTTGAGGTTCGTGAAGAAAATATGCCCTAGAGGCAATAATAAAGTTATTATTTTCCTTATATCATGATAAATGTTTATTATTCATACTAGAATTGTATTAACTGGAAACTTGATACGTGTGTGGATACATAGACAAAACACAGTGTCCCTAGTAAGCCTCTAACTAGACTAGCTCGATAATCAAAGATGATTAAGTTTCCTAGCCATAGACATGTTCTGTCATTTGATGAACGGGATCACATCATTAGGAGAATGATGTGATGGACAAGACCCATACGTTAGCTTAGCATAATGATCGTTAAGTTTTATTGATATTGCTTTCTTCATGACTTATACATATTCCTTTGACTATGAGATTATGCAACTCCTGGATACCGGAGGAATACCTTGTGTGCCGTCAAATGTCACAACGTACGTAACTGGGTGATTATAAAGATGCTCTACAGGTATCTTTGAAGGTGTTTGTTGGGTTGGCATAGATCAAGATTAGGATTTGTCACCCCGAATATCGCAGAGGTATCTCTGGGCTCTCTCGGTAATGCACATCATAATAAGCCTTGCAAGCAGATAGTGTATGCTCCATGGAGAAGTTCCTTTTGCTTTTTTTGGATCAGCAAATACTATTAAATAATTGCGCCTACCTTCTTTGTGATAGCTCGCTATCGGTTAGACTCAGTGTGATACATAAGATGTTGGGTGACATCTTTTCGGCAGCTCTACACATGTTGATACTCTCCTGTCCTAGCATGTGTACTGAAATGTTAATTAGAGAGTTCTGGTAAACCTGCACTGTGCTATATGTAAATTAGTTGCGTATCATGTTGAGAACTTGCTTTCTTGGTTCTTAATCTTAGGATTTCTCGCCTGGTTCTATTGGTAAGACGCCCTGCCGTGTCACTTTGCCTCTAATATTTATATCATTCTTTCAGCAAGATGGATGGCCACAACAATACACATCTTTGTTTTCTCCACCCACATGCTCTTGTTACACGTGACTATATGTCCATAACATTGTATCTCAGTGTTGGCCATGGAAATTTATATTGTTGTCATCTAGGTGATCTATATTTTAGCTGCAAGGTCAGCCTCAACAGTCAATGGGAGGTTTATCCCTGCTAAAATATTCATGTGGAAAATGGAAAATAATAGTTCTCACGATTTGACTGCCAAAAGATTAGTTCCAAAATTGTTTTGTGTGTGCAAGCTTACCTGAGTCAACCATGAATTTCAATATGCTTGGAAATGCTACAGTGGTTGCTCAGAATAACTGAAACTATTGGATACTCTCGAGGAAGGTGACACTGAAGAACCAAGTAAGCGGGCTGCTCAATCATGAGCCATGAATTACCTTAACAATGTTGTATTTCTTTTGATTTCTTGAGTTAAAAGGTCATCGATTATTAAATTGTGTCCGAAGGAACTTGCATATTTGAATTAAGGACATCAAATGGAAGCATATGGGCTTTCTCAACTAGATGCTATTACTAAGGAATGATCAACTCTACCATTACTTAAGAAATAAAATATACAAATATATGTGCAAATCCCTACCATTTTATTGTCAAAATGAACGGACACGGCAATGCATGCCATCTATGATCTAGTTACAGAGTTACATATCATCAAGATAAACAAATAAACTCATGAAAAACTGGAAGTCAGGGACCGGCTTACAATTGACAGGATATTATTTTCTGCGAATATAAAGAAGAGAGAGTTACAACAAGAACTTCTTTTTTACTAAGCTAAATGGATGTTTTCCTATAAATAAGCTAAATGGGAGTTTCTTTGAAATAAGCTAAACGGATGTTTCAGCACACCAAGACTAGAAGATTCACAAAAGCTTGCAGGGACTAATTACAGCAGCATATGTAAAAGCTATACTGCAAAAGATTGGAGCTAGCATACAACATAATTTTGCATCTGAAGATACAATTTTTCAGCTATCTTGTTCTTTTACTATGAAACTTAAAGGTTGGACATGTAAAAGAGGGAATCGAGAATAACAATCTTAGAAAAACCTGGCCTACAACAGTATGGCGTGGTTTGAACAAATATAAGGCCTTCAAGTTAGTGCAAAATTCATCACAGCTCCAAATGATAAAACTGTAAGAGGTAACAATACTGTGTCGCTAAGACTCTTGTATCACAAACAATGGCTGGAGGAACTCACATAAAGACAGGAAAAATATATTCAAAGAAGCCCTTCCATGTTCACATATCAAAAAAAAAAAAAAAACTGAATTCCGAGAAGTCTAGCATTGGAACTGAATGGAGATTACTTTCTACGAGTACAGAGAATTACAACTAGAGCACCCTCCTAAGCTAAAGGGGCAGTTTTTTCCTGTAAATAAGAGATAAGGATGGTTTCTTTGAAATAAGCTTAGTAGATGTTTCATCCACCAAGACGGAAAGATTCAAGAAAGCTAGCAGGCAAAAGGTTACATCATGTGTAAAAGTTGTACTGTAAAACACATACCACACAATTTCGTAACAAGTACAGAATTTTTTTCTGGTTATCCTGTTCTTGTACTACGAAACTTAAACGTTGGGCATGTAGAGAAGGAAATTGAGTTTTTTTTTGTTTCTTAGAATAATTTAGCCTACAACATTATGGTGTGGTTAGAACAGAAGCAAGGCCTTCGGGTTGGTGCGAAATTCACCTATGCCTTAGACATGCAGAGCACATGAGAGAGAGAGAGCAGAGAGTGTAACAGTATTGAAATATGACACTATATGGGCTGAGTCAGAATGCTTGGCAAACACAAAATTCAGGTAGCACTCGAGGATTTATTATTTTGCAACTTACATCTAGCACTAGTATATGGGTTGCTGAAGCAGAGCACTTGTCAACATCAGACAAAAACATAAGGTTGTTAAACTAAAGAGCAGTTTCAATCAAATTAATAAAAGCTACCTACTGACTCAAGGATCTAAGCACGTTTAAATCAGAAAGAGAGAAAGAGAAAGAAAAAAGGAATCAACATAGAACCATACGTGACCGAACAGAGAGATGAGAGACATGGAGGGGACCTTCCATGGCGTCAGCGCTGGTAGGGTCGAAGCAGACACACGGAACCCGAGAATGGCATGAGCAATGAGACAAGGACTTTTGTTCTCATGATACTGTTACAGAATTTGTGAGAAGGCCTCTTATTTAACTTACAAGGCCGAAATATAATGCCGGTTACATCTGAAATTTTTTACCGATACACCTGACTACAACAATACATATTTTCCTCCGCTGTCTCCACCACCCTACTATGTACAAGGGGGAGTGTTTTTTTTTCAGCGCTACCCCAAAGACTATGCACCTCACAGCAGGTAGAAGTAGAACTGTACATCGCCGGCGGAATAGTTGCTTCTTGTGTTACTTCTTGTGTTCACCCGGTGAAGGGGGTTCGCGACAATCTGCAAGTCATTGTGTTGCCTGTTGAATAGGTATCATGGCCTGCCCGCATTGCTTCGCTACTCATGGAAGTCCTCATAAGACGACTCTGACGAATCGCTCTGGTATGGTGTTGTTTCACGCGGGCTAGACCGGAGAGAATCTTGCATTGCTGGTCCTACCACCAAACCAAAAAATAAAAATGTCAGTCCTACATGTGACGAGGATACTTTCCAGGGCAGTGGCGACTTCTGCTCTGCAGTGCATAGTTTCGGCGTGTAAGGGATACCTATGATCTTTTGCCCTCTCGGGCGGAACTTTCTTCGGAGGAGCTTCTTAGCTTTTGTAATTGTGAGCTGTCTAGCAAAAGGATACTCGCCATCACTCTCACTCCCTTCGTCATGGTATTCATTATCTCCATCGCCTCATTGCCCGCACCACAAATGCCTTTGCTCTACGGCGCTGCGAATTGAATAGACCTCTAATCGATGTGACAAATCCATCACCTGCACCATCACCTGGCCTCTTCAACCATGATACTGGGAACTGATCAGGTTTTCCATGATGACTGCCATCACTGTCGCTGAAATTAAGATCATTTTCCGGAACAGTACCATCAAGTGTTTCCCTCTGGTTCTGGGCCTTAAACTTCTTCCCCTGTTCAAGACCATAAACTCAGCAATTCTCTTATAAGTAATAAAAGGGGATAAGGTTTTCATGTTCGCTTGGCTGGGATCTTCATCGCCTTTGCCGAAATCATGTTGTATTAGCCGCCACAGCGAGAGGCCGCCACTGATAGGCAGCTCACACGTACGGGTACTGAGCTGCGAGCGGGCACAGTATAACGCCCAACAACAGTGCTTCAGAAACACCACCACCTTAATACAGGCAACGAGAGCTCCCTGAAGATTTGACAAGACGATGACCCTCATTGCTCGCTGTTTTGGAACGAGTCTCAGCCAGCTCGACTTGCTCAACTGGTGGATTGGCATTTTTGGTAACCTTAGCTTGGCTTGCTTCTTCCTCGTGGAAAGGGAAGCAACGAGATGGTGAAATAACTGCTCGATGGAGCGGCCTCCTCTTCTCTCGTGAAATAATTGTTGACCGGGGAAGTCGGAGACGGTCTCGCTGGAGGAGGCCGAGGCCTCCGCTACTCTCGCAGTCGCCGTCGCCCAAGCCCCAAGTCCAAGTCACACGTGCACCCCACACGCGGATGGATTGCTACCTCTAGTATATATAGAGATAGAGATGGTTTGGACTTGGGAGTTGGAACAAGGATGGGGTTGTCCATGGCTAGAGGAAAGGTCATGCCGCAGATCAATGAGGTGGCACAAGGCAAGGAAGGCCGTGCCATGGATCAGTGACATGGCGCAAGTGCAAGGCAAGGAAAGGCCATGCCACAGAAGAGGCGCATCCTTCTATTTCCTCAAACTATGTTTTTTAATGACTTGGATAAAAGATTACTTGGCTTTCCAATGGTCTCTGTCTTTTAATTTTATTTTAGCAAACTAATAACTATTTCCATGCTAGTGGAGCTATTGAATTCCGCTTCCTTTGAAAATCAAGGGCTTAAGAGTTTGTAATGTATTTATCTAATGTTCAAGCCAAGGATCCTTCTTATCTCTTATTTTAGCAAGCTGACTTTTCCAAGTGCGCTTTCTTCATTGAGGACGTCAGAAGACAATGGTTCTAGAGTTCGTAATTTTTTTCATCTATATAATGTTTAAGCCATCCTTTTCTCTTTTTTTTCGAAAAGGGGGAAATCCCCGGCCTCTGCATCAGAACGATGCATACGGCCATCTTATTATCAAAAGTCTCCACAAGACATAGAAAATCACAAAAAGCTCACACAGAGCCACAAGAGGCTAGAAACATCAACTGGCCAAAACAAGATGCCACAACCGGCTGGGTAAACTAGATAGGGATACTAAATGCCTATCCTATTACATGACGGCCATCCAAACCGGTTGAAGATATCCCGAGCTACCATCTCCCAGCGGACAGACCCAGTAACCAAATGCCCCCTGGCCTCCGTCTGGGTGAGTAGCGACCACGAACGGATCAGTGCCGTAGTCCGGAATAATACCTGCAAAAAATGTATACATGATATTCTGTTAAAGACCAGATCGTTTCTGCAATTCCAGATAGTCCACATCAAAGCACAAGATCCAACCCGAATATGTCTCGCTAAGTTAGGCTCAATCCCATTAAGCCATGTCCCAAATAACGCATTAACAGAAGTCGGGGGTTTGATACTAAATGCAATGTGGACCGTCTGCCAAAGTACCTTGGCCAGCGGACAATCAAAAAAGAGGTGTTTAATAGTCTTATCCCGATCGCAGAAACTACACCTAGTAGGTCCTGTCCAATTACGCTTTATCAAGTTATCCTTAGTTAAAATTACTTGTTTATGGACAAACCACATAAACACTTTTATTTTCAAAGGAACTTTGACATCCCAAACATGTTTGGACATAGGAATGGAGTTCGAATTAATAACATCAATATACATTGATTTAACCGTGAATGCTCCAGACTTTGTCAACTTCTAGCGTAATTCATCGGGTTGTTGAGAGAGCTGGACTTCCATCAGTCTCCTAACTAGACGGAGCCATTCTTCCCAACGATTGCCCGCTAGCACTCGTCTGAACTGGATATTAAGAGGGGTAGATTGAAAGACCGATGCAACGAACACCTCACGTCGTTGAACAATGCGGTACAAAGAGGGGTACTGGATGGCTAAGGGTGTGTCACCGAGCCAAGTATCTTCCCAGAAACGTGTACTAGTGCCGTTTCCTATAACAAACTTTGTCCTATTAAACAATGCCTGCTTGACCTTCATAAGACCTTTCCAGAAGGTTGAGTCGGTCGGCCGTACTGTGACTTGTGATGAAGTTTTTGACTGGAGGTACTTGCCGCGAAGGATTTGAGCCCATATAGCATCATTCTCCGAAGAGAGCTTCCACAACCACTTGCTAAGAAGGCATTTATTCTTAATTTCGAGATTCTCAATCCCTAGACCCCCTTGGTCTTTCGGTATACAGATGATATCCCACTTAGCAAGCCGATATTTTCTTTTAAGCTCATCACCCTGCCAAAAGAACCGCGATCTATAGAAGTCCAGTCTCTTCCTAACACCAATTGGTACCTCAAAGAACGATAGAAGAAACATCGGCATACTTGTGAGCACCGAATTAATTAGGATTAATCGGCCTCCATATGACATGAGCTTGCCCTTCCAGCAGCTCATTTTCTTCTCAAATCGGTCCTCGATGCACTTCCATTCTCTGTTTGTCAGCCTACGATGGTGGATAGGAATCCCTAAGTATGAGAATGGGAGCTCTCCCAACTCATATCCAAACAATTGTCTATAAGCATCCTGTTCATCTTTGGCCCTACCAAAACAGAACAACTCGCTCTTATGAAAGTTGATCTTTAACCCGGTCAATTGTTCAAATAGGCATAACACCAGCTTCATATTTCGCGCCTTAGCCAAGTCATGCTCCATAAAGATGATAGTATCATCAGCGCACTGCAGGATAGAGACACCTCCATCAATAAGATGAGGCACCAATCCACCCACTTGACCATTTTCCTTATCCCTTCCTATCAAAACTGCCAACATATCCACCACAATGTTAAACAAGATAGGGGACATCGGGTCTCCTTGTCTTAGGCCTTTATGTGTCTGGAAGTAGTGACCTATGTCATCATTAACTCACACTACCTTTTTGCGTAAATGATTGAACCTGTCTACGCCAGGCTTCATCAAAACCTTTCATATGCAAAGACTGTTGGAGAAATGGCCATTTGACCTTATCATACGCTTTCTCGAAATCCACTTTAAAAATCACTCCATCTAATTTTTTGGAGTGGATTTCATGGAGCGTTTCATGCAGGACTACCACCCCTTCAAGGATATTTCTGTCCGGCATGAAAGCGGTTTGGGACTGTTGCACTACAGACTGCGCAATCTGTGTGAGCCTGTTAGTCCCGACCTTGGTAAAAATTTTGAAACTAACATTAAGGAGACAGATCGGCCTGAATTGCTCAATTCTCACCGCATCCGTCTTCTTAGGAAGTAGTGTGATAGTCCCAAAATTCAAGTGGAATAATTGAAGCTGTCCAGAGAACAGATCATGAAACATAGGTAGTAAATCCCCCTTAATAATGTGCCAGCACTTCTTATAGAACTCAGCCGGGAAACCATCCGGTCCGGGAGCCTTATTATTTTTCATCTGTGTAATAGCATCAAAAACCTCCTTCTCCGAGAACGGGGCAACCAGAATCTCATTATCAGCAGCCGATAGCTGAGGTACATCCTCAGTTCTGGACTCATCAAGGGACACCGTATTATCCTCCGGAGGTCCAAATAACTGCTTATAATATTCGGTAATATAAGTTTTTAGGTTATCCTGACCTAAAATAGTACCCTCGTCCTGCTCAAGCTGAAAGATTCGCTTCTTTCTGTGTTTGCCATTAGCTATTAAATGGAAGAACTGAGTATTCGCGTCCCCCTGGACCACTTTGCGTACTTTAGCACGTAAAGCCCACTTCAGTTCTTCTTCGCGGAGTAGTTCTTTTAACCTCTTCTCCGCCTCAGTTTTAACCTAAAGCTCTGCAGGTGACAAAATATTGGATTCGGCCTGAATGTCCAGGTCCTGTATAAGAGTCAGGAGTCTATCCTTTTCAATCTTATACACACCGCTAAGGTGCTTAGCCCAACCCTGTAAGAAGCTTCGCAAGTTCCTAATCTCATTCTGCCACCGCTCAATAGCAGTTTTGCCTCGAACATCTTTAACCCATTCCCTGGCTATGAAATCTAAGAACCCCTCACGTTCAAACCATGACGTCTCGAAGGAGAAGGTGTTCTTGTTACCCACGTGGTTCGGCTCCCCTGAGTCCACGAACAATGGGGTATGGTCAGATATTCCCCTCGACAGGGCTTGCACCGTAACCAGTGGAAATTTTTGTTCCCACTCCACACTCGTAAGTTTTTCGTAAGTTGGGTTTGGCAGATAGTTAGCCCATGTAAACTTTTGACCAGAGAGCTCTATCTCTCTCAGATCCAAGCTTTCAATAATGGTGTTGAACATGAAGGACCATCTGCCGTCAAAGTTATCATTGTTCTTCTCCTCTCTCCTCCTGATGATATTGAAATCACCTCCAACTAAAATTGGCAGCTGCTCCGACCCACAGATTCGAACAAGGTCCGCGAGAAACTCCGCTTTAAGCTCTGGCTGCGCGGCACCATATACCGCCACCAAAGCCCAGTTAAAGCCATCATCCTAGACCTAACTCGAAACTTTACCGCGAAGTCGCCCATCACTACACTACGGACTTCAAGCGAATCGCATCTCACACCTAGTAAGATACCACCCGATCTTCCTCGCGGAGGGAGGCAATGCCAATCGAAATCAATACCACCAACCAGAGAGGAGAGAAACTGTGGTGCAAAGTTATCTCTACCCGTCTCTGATAGAGCAACAAAATCTAGCTTCTGCTCTAAAGCTGTCTCAGCCAGGAATCTTCTTTTAGCCAAGTCCTTTAGACCTCTGCTATTCCAAAAAATTCCTCTCATAGTTCATCATGGAATTTTTTGGTGGTTCGTATCCTAGCACTCCTACGAACTACGGAATCGGGATAGATCTTCTGTTTCCACTTACGCTTAGGTTTACTAAGCTCAGTCAGCCGGTCCTCATGACCGGGTTCACAAATATCACTAGCATCAATCTCTATGGGTACATCATCTTCCTCAGCGTCATGATTGGGGGGTGCTAGATCCGCACACAGACTATCAAGCACTCTAACCCCTAACGCATTAATCTCATCATCATTCATTGGTTTAACTGCTGCAAGATTGCGAATAGTTTCTAAAGCACGTTCCGCCTCCAAATCTAAAATATCATTCACCGAATGGGTAATCTCACTATCCGTAGCTCCTAGTGAAACTCCTAATTGGTTTGCATTATTTATAATGTCCTCATTAGAAAAATGCAAAAGGGAATTAGACAAGTTGACGGACATACCAGAAGAAACAGCAGCCTCCTGAAGCTTGGCCGCCCTCATAGCGCACCGCTGCTGCATATCGTCCACCTCAGGGACGTCGAGGATGCGAGCACTCATCCGTCTCCCCTCGGAGATAGGGTCCGGGATCCCACCAAACGCGATCACCTCCTCCCTCGTATAACCTGGCACCGAAGCCCTGAAAGGTGGTGCTGAAGTTACTAGAGAAGGCGTCTGCGGGATCCCGATCCCCTTAGACGAGTGCCCCACACCAGGCAGTGGGGAAGAGTGGATGACGGGGGCCTCCTGCCCGCGCCCTCCTTCCGCCACAGCCGCCAGCTGAGACGGCGAAGCCAACGGCGAGTTGGTCCTCCTGACCAACGGTGTAGAAGGAGCGGGGGCCTCCTGCCCGCGCCCTCCTCCCGCCACAGCCGCTAGCTGAGACGGCGAAGCCATCGGCGAGTTGGTCCTCCTGACCAACGGTGTAGAGGTAGGAGACAGGGCCTCCTGCCTTGGCGTCCCTCCAACCGCAGCAGCTGCCACAGTGGTTGTCACCACCATCGTAGTAGGAGTCGAGGCCGCCTGCCTCGGGCTCTCTCTCGCAGCAAGAGCCGACCCCCTCGGGGCCGTCGCCACCGACGACACCGGCATCGGTATGGGGACGGGGGAAGACAGGACTCCCTGTCCCGAACCCCCTCCCCCACACCCCAACGCGGCCGCAGTCGCCGACACCGAAGTCGCGGCCACGGGAGGCGGCAGACCAAGAGAGACAGCGACAGGCCTCCTCTCCGTATCACCGCCCGAAGAACTCGCCTGACGATCAGCACACAAAACAGGCTCCCCCTCGAACTCCAACGCAGGGAGCGTGTGCTCAAGACAATCACCAGACTCCACCCGGTCACTCCATAGTCTGGGAGGTGCCGAGGCTGGCTGAAAAGACCCAAAACACAGAGTAGTCATGGGTACCGCCGGTGATACTGTGGGCTCAGTCCCAGATCCATTCTCAAACGACTGCGAAGCTGTGTGAGAACCGTTAGATCCCTCTCGCATGGGCTCATCTGACGGTGACAAGAATAACAAGCGTGTGCTGACAAAGCAAATGGATCTTGTAACGTGTTCGAACAAGAATAGGCATGGATCCTCAAACAAGGACAAATAGATTATGTTCAGATCCTCAAACAAGTAGACACATTTGGTTTTATTGCATCTTTCAGGACAATAATTCTCATCAACCTATACATAGATGCAACTTTCAGCAACATAGATGGGTTGCACGCACACACACACTCCCTTCTTATTTCAGAGTTTCTCAGGACCCAGAAGCTAAGAGTAACCAAGCTGGAGGAGCAAAACCTCGAGATACAGGAGATTCGTCAGGAACTGAAAGACAGTAGGACCGTGGTTCATACCAAGATGTTGAAACCCAGAAGTTTGGAAGGCAACTCCAGAATATTAAAGGACGTCATGAGAGACTTTGCGTCAACAGAGATGATCTGGCAAAAGAACTGGAGAAGGACAAGCATGATCAGAAGTAACCACAGGAGACATGAACAAGACTTGAAGAGTTTGATGACTTTGAAGATTTATTGACCATTAGAAGACCAAACCCCTGTTCTATACCTGCATTAGATGCGACGATTGTGAGCTGTCATTTGTTTGATATTTTTTCGACAGCCACAATAAAACCTATCTTTTCAAAACCTCTATTTGTATTGTGTGCATCCCTCTCGATCTCTCTTATCTCACCCCAAACCCATGGACCCAATAGAGGATGAATGGAGATGAGTTTGTATTGTCTGGACCGATGATTCAATTGGAGACAGACCGATGGATTCAAAACATGGAGGATCATAAGGAGAATAACTCTATAGCCAGAAAGGATATGACCCAGCATGCTCTTGAATGCTTTGAAAGAGGTGCCACTACTTGGTGGAGGATATACCAAACCACCAATGGATGGCAAAGAGTAACCACTTGGAAAGAATTTAAGTTGACTCTGCTAAAATCTCGTCTTGTGTCCCGGAAGTTGAGGCCTTATGGAAAGGATATGAAGAAACCTTGTGCATACAAGCTTTGTGGAGAAATAGGACACAACCATAAAGAAAACCAGGACGAATACCCTCATAATTGGAGGATTACCAAAGGAGTTAGCCGAGGATCTCAGGGAACTTCAGTTGGAGATTGTTTCCAAAGGTTTTGTTGTAGCAATGGAAGTTCAGTCTACATTGTTGGGAAAAATCCGTGAAGCTCAGAAGGATGACAAAGAGATTGCTGAGGTAAAAGAAAGGATGAGCAAAGGAAAGGCCTAAGGTTTTCGTAAGGATGAGCACGACACCTTAAGGTTCGAGGACCGTGTATATGTGCGCAATAATGCAAAGATCAGGAAGTTAATACTTCAGGAGGCTCATGACTCACCATACTCGATTCACCCTGGAAACACCAAGATGTATTTGGATTTAAAGGAGTGTTTCTGGTGGACTGGTATGAAGAAGGATATTGTGGAGTATGTAGCCGTATGTGATGTATGTCAGAGAGTGAAGGCAGAGCATTAAAAATCCAGCAGGATTACTACATCCTGTGCCGATACCCGAATGGAAGTGGGATACGCTTGGCATGGATTTCATTATCGGATTTCCTAGAACCCGATTGGGATATGATTCTATCTGGGTAGTAGTTGATTCACTTGACCAAAGTGGCTCACTTTATCCCAGTGAAAACCACCTATACAAGTGCGAAGTTGGCCAAGCTATGTATAACCAGGATCGTATGTCTGCATGGAGTTCCGAGGACCGTCGTATCAGATAGAGGAACACAGTATACCTCAAAGTTTTGGAATCAGTTGCATTAAACTTTGGGTACTAGGCTAGAGTTCAGTACAGCCTTTCATCCGTAGACAGATGGATAGACCGAGAGAGTCAAACAGATTTTGGAAGACATGTTGAGAGCTTGTGCATTAGATTATGGATCCAGTTGGGATAATAATTTTCCTTACGCGGAGTTCTCATAGAACAACAGTTACCCAGCCAGTTTGAAGATGGCCCCTTTTGAAGCTTTGTATGGGAGAAGGAGCCAGACACCGTTGATGTGGGATGAAGTTGGAGACCATCAGTTGTTTGGACCAAATGTGATCAAGGAGTCAGAAGAGAATGTTAAGTTGATTCGAGATAGACTGAAGGTAGCTCAGTCCAGGCAGAAGAGTTATGCAGACTCAAAAACGCAAGGAGGTTGTCTATGAGATTTGGAGACAGAGCATGTCTTCGTGTGTCCCCTCTACGAGGAGTTAAACGATTTGGAGTTAAGGGAAAGTTAGTCCCAAGATTTGTAGGACCATACCTAGTTTTGGAGCGTATGAGAGAAGTGGCCTACAAGTTGGAGTCACCCGAAGGACTGTCAGGAGTTCATGATGTGTTTCACATTTCCCAGTTAAAGAAGTGCCATGCAGAGATGGCCAATATTCCCCTGTAAGGATGCTTGACCCTGGAAAGGATAATGATGTTCCACGAAGTGGAGTATGGACTTCATAAGTTTTTATCTTGGTATATGGGATATCCCACGAGGATGAAGAGATGAATTACTATTGGATATAAAGGAGGTATGATGTGGGTAATATGGAGCAAGTGTGACTCTATGATGAGTCTGGGTAATCACATCTTAGTTTGGTGCAAATATAAGAAAAGGGAGACAGAAAAATTGGATGGATTTAAGAATGCTAGGAAGTTGGATGTTGGAATAATGATCAGTTGCCCGAGGATAAGTTCAAGGACTACAAGTGATGAGATGGGCCATAACCCACAGGCCCCAGGACCTGCCAAAAAGCAAGCACTCTTGCTGAAGGAAAACCCTGGAAGAAGTTATGATTTTATCAATAGACGATCTTATAGGAGTAACGCAAAACCTGAGAGTTGTGAAGGAACGATAGATGTTTTGTTTGGCTTGCAGAATCAATGGATTTTTCCGAACTTGGTTCGTCGACAAGAGAAATTCTGCAATGCTTGTGAGGATAACCGAGTGTTAGAATGCGAGATTCGCTAAACCGTATACAAGGTAATGATTTGGGTGCGGGATGGATTGATCACCATACCGACTTACTCTTATTATTCGCTTTGCTATATGGGATGGTAAATCTGAGTGACTTACCTATAGTAAAGAGACAACGATCAAAACCTTGTTTAAACTTAGAATGGTATAAGTATTTTTTTTCCTTGTACACGGCAGTTGTTGCCAACCGTAGGTTATACGGTGAGGTTCAACCCAGACCCATTTCCTGCAGGAGAAACCATAAATTGTTGACCACCATGAGATATCGATAGTTGATTAGTATTGGTGCCAGACCCGTCAGGTAAGAAGACCCGGTCTCGGAATAACCTTACAAAGATGAAAGGATAAAAGAATTGAGGAAAAGGTTATGCCGTTACCAGAAGAGCCCAGAGAAAGGAATTATACTAAAGATCTGAGAAGACCGGCCCTGTCAAGAATAAGGATGGAGTATATGAGTATTGATGGAACCGTAACAATGATTCTAAAGGTGGTAGCACCCCAAACTCTGAAGATGATCGATGGATTTGGAGAAGACCCCCAAACCTAACCTATTTCTTGCTAGCCTCTCCGAATCTCGAGGACGAGATTCATTTTAAGGGTGGTAGGTTTGTAACATCCCAAAATTCTAAATTTTGGAATGTTATAATAAATAGATAGATTTGATTGATTGTTTGATTGATTGTTTGAAAGTGAGTGAATTCGAAACTTTTGAAAGTTAAATGAGAGGGAATAAAAGGACTTTCCCAAACTTCCATTTTTGCATTTATGCTCTCCGTGAATTCAAATACTTTTCACTACAAAACCTTGAGCGAAGATGATATGACTTCTTCCATTTAATTAAATGAAGGGGGTGTTTGAAAAATATTTGAATTCCATTTGGAAATATTTTTCCAATTAAAAAACTTTATGCAACTCAATGATTTTCACGAGATAAGATAAAATGACTTCTTCAAATTATGAAATATGAGTTGGGAGTTTCAAAGATCAAATTTAAAGTCCTTTTGAATTTATTTTCAATTTGGAGTTAATTGGGTTTTAATCAAATTATTTTTCTCCAAACATAAAATATATGGAAATTAGGGTAACATGATTCCCTACAATAGAAAATTGGAGAGAAATAAATTTGAAATCATTTTCGTATTTTTAAAATGATTTTTATTGGATTTTAGTAGGGCAGTAGCACTCATTGAATTATCTGAATTTATGTGGATTTAATTTGGCATTACAAAAATGTTCAGCTTGTAGGAAATCTTTTACTGAAAATTTTGATATATAATATGCCTATATTATTTTGCTTCTATTTTCTTTGGTTTTATTTACGTTAGCATGTGTTAAAAAAAAGCTCTTCGAACAGTGCCAGGCCGAAGCCCAGCACTGCTCTCTCTCTCTCTCCCTCCCACAGCCCAGCCGAATCGGCCCATGGCCTCTTCCCCTCGCGCGAACCGCCTTCGCCCCGGTCGCCCGTTCCCTCCCTCTCTCTCTCTCCCGCGGACGCCGACAGGTGGGCCCCGCGTCCTCTTCCTCCTCCCGCAAGGCAGCAGGAGTCCTTCTCCTGTACGCCGCCGGCCGACGCCGAGTCCACCCTGGACTCTCCTCCCCACCTTGCCCCTGGCCCAAGCCTCGCCCCCTCCTATATATAGCCAGGCCCCGGCCTCGTTTTGCCTCTAACCGGAAGGCCCGAGACCCTCCCCACACTCCAAGCGAACTCGCCGGAGTTCGCGAGATCCGACGAGCTCCGCCGCCAAGCCCCACGCTGTCCCGACGCCGCAGCCGAGCGTCGACCCCGCCATCGGCTTCACCACCTCGCGCTGCTTCTTCCCGACCCCACGGCCACGCCGGAGGACCACCAGAGCCGCCGCCCGCTCGAAGCCGACGCCGCTGCCGCCGTCTTCTCCGTCGACGTCGAGCCCAACCGCCGCGGTAACGCCCCGTCTCTCCTCGTCCGTCCGATCGTAGATCTAGGGCTAGGATTAGAGCGTCTACTTTTTTTTCTTTCGAATCGTTTTTCTTTAATTGACGAACGTTCGTTCGATAAACTTCTGAAGCGAACGGTTACAGCCAGTAAGATTCTGCCACGTAGCTAGGGACCCGATTGCAATTAGTTTTTCTTACAGAATAGTCCCTGTTTTTCAAACGACCACATCCTTTTACTCGTTTATACAAATTCAACGAAACCAACGCCCACTTCTTAGTTATGAACCCCTCTATCCAGTAAAACAACTTGAACATGTTTTTGAAAGTTTTAAAATTTGAATTCAAATAAATTTGTATTCAAACTTCGTTTGATCGTAACTTGAGTTTCGTAACTCCGTTTCAGTTGATTCTTTTTGCAAATCGAAGCTCTTGACCTAAACTTTCTGATAAGGCCAAATTGACATAATTTTGGTACTGTTAGAAATTGTTTTAAGATGCAAGAGTTATTTTTTCTTGGTTTTGTTGTTTTCCGAATCGTATTTCTTCGCTCTTCTCGATCTTTTGATTGATTGCTTATGTGTGGTTACTATTGCTTGCTTACGATAGATTGACCGGAGTGTGACGAGTAGAACTATCAAGATTTTTGAGTGCGAATCATCTTCATCAACATTGCAGGCAAGTTCACACTTTGATCATATCCCTTTTCATACCCAGTTTTATTGCATTAGATCAATCCTCAAACATTGCATGATTAGGATCTAATTAAATTGTGGGATGGGAAGTAGTTGAGGTAGTACCTATTACCTGTTTATTATCAAACCCTTGGGAGTTACTCTACGTTTGCTTATTATGCCATGCTATGCCAGTAGAGGTCTACTGGGTGAGTGATATCCATGATAGATGTGAGTTTGTTAATTTTAATGGTTTATCTAAGGTGGCAACTTAAACACACATATGGGTGGATTGAGGCACCTGGTTTCTATCAGGACTTGCCTGTTTTTCTTTTGGACCGCCACCCAGGCTCAAA
Organism: Triticum dicoccoides; assembly: GCF_002162155.2. NCBI lineage: Eukaryota > Viridiplantae > Streptophyta > Magnoliopsida > Poales > Poaceae > Triticum > Triticum dicoccoides. The sequence goes on from NC_041387.1 coordinate 18,519,739, forward strand.
GGGATCATAAGATTATTCATGCTAGAAACTTCCATGTGCAGCCACAAGCCATTATGGGCTCTGGCATAGCTGATTAAGTCGTGCGAACTCTTACAGTGGTAGACTAGCAGATGTAGGGGATGTAGGTGTACCGGTCTACCCATCGTAAGGTGCTAGCGCTTCTGAAAGACTATGTCTCGGTCATCCGTTTCTCAAACACCATGTAGTGCGAGAAATCCAACGGAGGCAATGGGGAAAAGTGCGCAAACCTCTGCAGAGTGTACAAACTAATCATGGTTAGCCGTGTCCCCGGTTATGGATGTTTTGAGTATCTAGTTCTTGGATTTTCCTGTTGATCTCATCACGTTACTTTAATTAATTTTGTTGGGTTTTAATGATGATGCTTAATTGGGAATGAGAATGCTGTCAACCATTCTCAATGTTTAACAACCACCATGATAGTTAAATAAAATTTATTCCATTGCAGTAGGGAAAAATTGGCTTTTCACAAAAACATTATAACCATAGAGCTTTTTCCACCAGCCATATATGCATGTAGTTATAGCCGTTGTTCATCATTATCTCTATGGTGTGAATTTGCCAGTACATTCAATGTACTGACCCGTTTCGGGCTGCAACGTCTCATGTTGCAGGTTTCTTATGACGAGTAAGTGATACGTTAGGGTTACGATTTCATATACTCAACTTTGCCGTTGGTGTTGATGGGAATCCACAACCTTGTTACTTCCGCTATTTTGGATTGAGATAATAGTATTTACGTTACTTTATACATGTGATTTACCTCTGTTAAAAATCCTTCGAGTACTGTGTGTGTCAGCATACCGATCCAGGGATGACACGAAAGCACAGAGACTTGACCCATTCGGGTCGGGTCGCTACAAGCAAGAAACCAAAGTTGTCGTTTCTTAAAGTTTGGGTTGCGATGCTTATGTGAAAAAGTTTCAACATGATAAGCTTGAACCCATATTGGAGAAGTGCGTCTTCATAGGATACCCAAAATGTTGGGAACACCTTCTATCATAGATCCAAAGGCAAGACATTCGTTGCCAAGAATGGATCCTTTCTAGAGAAGGAGTTTCTCTCGAAAGAAGTGAGTGGGAGGAAAGTAGAACTTGATGAGGTAACTGTACCTGCTCCCTTATTGGAAAGTAGTTCATCACAGAAATCTGTTCCTGTGATTACTAAACCAATTAGTGAGGAAGCTAATGATGATGATCATGAAACTTCGGATCAAGTTACTACCGAATCTTGTAGGTAAAACAGAGTGAGATCCGCACCAGAGTGGTATGGTAATCCTATTCTGGAGATCATGTTACTTGACCATGACGAACCTACGAACTATGAAGAAGCGATGATGAGGCCAAATTCCGCAAAATGGTTTGAGGCCATGAAATCTGAGATGGGATCCATGTATGAGAACAAAGTATGGACTTTGATTGACTTGCCCAAATGATCAGCGAGCCATTGAGATTAAATGGATCTTCAAGAGGAAGACAGACGCTGATAGTAGTGTCACTTTCTACAAAGCTAGAATTGTCGCAAAAGGTTTTCGACAAGTTCAAGGTGTTGACTGCGATGAGAGTTTCTCACTCGTATCTATGCTTAAAGTCTGTCTGAATCATGTTAGCAATTGCCACATTTTATGAAATCTAGCAAATGGATAACAAAACTGTATTCTTTAATGGATTTATTGAAGAAGAGTTGTATATGACGCAACCAGAAGGTTTTTGTCAATCCTAAAGGTGCTAACAAAATATGCGAGCTCCAGCAATCCATCTATGGACTGGTGCAAGTATCGCGGAGTTGGAATATACACTTTGATAAGTTGATCAAACCATATAGTTTTATATAGACTTACGGTGAAGTCTGTATTTACAAGAAAGTGAGTGGGAGCACTACAACATTTCTGATAAGTATATGTGAATGACATATTGTTGATCGGAAATAATGTAGAATTTTCTGTAAAGCATAATAGAGTATTTGAAAGGAGTTTTTCAAAGAAAGACCTCGATGAAGCTGCTTACATATTGAGCATCATGATCTATACAGATAGATCAAGACGCTTGATAAGATTTTTTCAGCAAGTAAAAACCTTAACAAGATTTTGAAGTAGTTCAAAGTGGAATAGTCAGAGAAGGAGTTCTTGCTTGTGTTACAAGGTGTGAAGTTGAGTGAAGACTCAAAACCCGACCACGGCAGAAAATAGAACAAGAATGAAAAAGTCATTCCCTATGCCTTGGCCATAAGTTCTATAAAGTATGCCATGCTGTGTACCAAATCTATTGTATACCCTACACTGTGTTTCGCAAGGGAGTACAATAGTGATCTAGGAGTAGATCACTGGACAGCGGTCAAAATTATCCTTAGTAGAATAAGGATATCTTTCTCGATTATGGAGGTGACAAAAGGTTCGTCGTAAAGGGTACGTTGATGCAAGTTTTGACACTGATCCAGATGACTCTATGTCTCATTCTGGATACATATTAAAAGTGGGAGAAATTAGCTAGTGTATCTCCGTGCAGAGTATTGTAGACATAGAATATTTGCAAAATACATATGGCTCTGAATGTGGCAGACCCGTTGACTAAACTTCTCTCACAAGCAAAACATGATCACACCTTAGTACTCTTTGGGTGTTAATCACATAGCGACGTGAACTAGATTATTGACTCTAGTAAAGCCTTTGGGTGTTGGTCACATGACGATGTGAACTATGGGTGCTAATCACATGGTGATGTGAATTATTGGTGTTAAATCACATGGCGATGTGAACTAGATTATTGACTTTAGTGCAAGTGGGAGGCTGAAGGAAATATGCCCTAGAGGCAATAATAAAGTTATAATTTATTTCCTTATATCATGATAAATGTTTATTATTCATGCTAGAATTTATTAACCGGAAACTTAGTACATGTGTGAATACATAGACAAACATAGTGTCACTAGTATGCCTCTACTTGACTAGCTCGTTAATCGAAGATGGTTATGTTTCCTAGCCATAGACATGAGTTGTCATTTGATTAACGGGATCACATCATTAGGGGAATGATGTGATTGACATGACCCATTCCGTCGTTTAGTATGTTGCTATTGCTTTCTTCATGACTTATACATGTTCCTATGACTATGAGATTATGCAACTCCCGTTTGCCAGAGGAACACTTTGTGTGATACCAAACGTCACAACATAACTGGGTGATTATAAAGGAGCTCTACAGGTGTCTCCGAGGGTACATGTTGGGTTGGCGTATTTCGAGATTAGGATTTGTCACTCCGATTGTCGGAGAGGTATCTCTAGGCCCTCTCGGTAATGCACATCACTTAAGCCTTGCAAGCAATGCAACTAATGAGTTAGTTGCGAGATGATGTATTACGGAACAACTAAAGAGACTTGCCGGTAACGAGATTGAACTAGGTATTGAGATACCGACAATCGAATCTCGGGCAAGTAACATACCGATGACAAAGGGAACAATGTAGGTTGTTATGCGGTCTGACCTAATGGGCCTTAATGGGCCCAGTGGAGGAAGTGGAGAGGAGGCCAAGGGGCAGCCGCGCGCCCCTCCCCCCCAAGTCCGAATTGGACAAGGAGGGGGGGCAGCGCCCCCCCCTTTACTTTCCCTCTCTCTCTCTCTCCTTCCCCCCCAAGTCCTAGTCGAACATGGAAAGGGGGGAGTCCTACTCCCGGTTGGAGTAGGACTCCTCCTGGCGCGCCCCTTGCTTGGCTGCACCTCCTCCCCCTTGCTCCTTTATATACGGGGGCAGGGGGCACCCCATAGACACAACAATTGATCATTGATCTCTTAGCCGTGTGCGGTGCCCCCCTCCACCATAATCCTCGATAATATTGTAGCGGTGCTTAGGCGAAGCCCTGCGATGGTAGAACATCAAGATCGTCACCACGCCGTCGTGCTGACGGAACTCTTCCCCGACATTCTACTGGATCGGAGTCCGGGGATCGTCATCGAGCTGAACGTGTGGTAGAACTCGGAGGTGACGTAGTTTCTGTGCTTGATCGGTCGGGCCGTGAAGACGTATGACTACATCAACTGCGTTGTTATAACGCTTCCGCTTTCGGTCTACAAGGGTAGGTGGACAACACTCTCCCCTCTCGTTGCTATGCATCACCATGATCTTGCGTGTGCGTAGGAAAATTTTTAAATTACTATGTTACCCAACAGCAGCCGCCCTTCCATCGCCCCTCCCCGCTGCCGCCCACACGCGCTCTGCCCCAGCCTCGTCGTCTCGCCCCGCGCCGCCGCCGCCCTTCCCTACACATCCTGTCACGCACCTCACATCCTTAACTGTCCTTGGCGCTCGAATCTGCTTGATGGCTTTGATCTTGTCGGAGTTGGCTTCGATCCTGCGATGGGACACAAAGAACCCAAGCAGCTTGCCAGAGGGAACACCAAATACACACTTCTCCGAGTTGAGCTTTAGATTGATCTTGCGCAGATTATCAAATGTCTCTTCCAAATCCTGAATAAGGGTGGCCTTATCCTTGGTTTTGACCACACACTACTAGGAAAAGGGCAACTAATGGCGCACCAGTTTTGCCTACTAATGGCGCATCACTGGTGCGCCATTAGTATCACGCCACTAGAATTTTTTTCTAATGGCGCACCACTAGTGCGCCATTAGTATCTGGTATACTAATGGCGCACCAGGCAGTGCGCCATTAGTTTTGCCCACTGTGTGCCACTAGTGTCTTCTATACTAATGGCGCACCACACGGTAATGCGCCATTAGTAACAATTTTTTTAATTTTTTTCTTAATCTCAGGTCACTATTTCACCTATGAGATATCCAACACATATATATACAACAAGCATCCATATAACAATCATAGCCAACACACAAGTTCCATCATATATACATACATAGCCAACACACAAGTTCCATCATATATACATACATAGCCAACAGATAGTTCCATCGTTACATATTACAAAACTTTCACATTGTTCATCCAACACCGTTATCCATCAATTCACAAAAGTTTCACATTGATACAAAATAAAAACACAAATGGAAAAGAAGCACTCCATCCATGCAAGCTTCCGTGAATTAAATCAAATCTACAAAATGATAAACAAGAAGTTAGAAGAAGAAAAAGAAGAAGACTAGAAGAATACTAGAAGAAGAACACTAGAAGAAGAATAAGAAGAATTTTGGAAAAGAAATAAGAAGAAGACTATAAGCTTATTATGTAAACTTGATCATTTTGTGCTAACATAAGTTATTTTGGAGCTAACCTATAGGAAACTAAGCATATAAGCTCTAAGTTAGTATATTAGAGCCAAGTTAGGTAAAATGAAGCTAACCTATGTCATTTTGGAAAAGAAGAAGAATAAGAAAAAGACTATAAGCTTATTATGTAAACTTGATCATTTTGTGCTAACATAAGTTATTTTGGAGCTAACCTATAGGAAACTAAGCATATAAGCTCTAAGTTAGCATATTAGAGCCAACTTAGGTAAAATGAAGCTAACCTATAGGAAACTAAGCATATTCGAGATAACATAGGTAACTAAGTATATATATATCATTTTGGAGATCTGACATACCTGACAAAGTTCAGTTCTCATGCATTGTTCTTCTCCTTCTCCTTCCTCAGTCTGATGCGCCAAGAGCGGCAAGGCGGTGGAGGCGATGGAGGCAGTGGGATGTAGTCTTCTACCTCAATTGGCGTGGTCATGTCGCCCAGCTGTGGGATCGCCGACGCCACCACCGGTGCGTGGTCATTGTCAGGCGCCACCACCATCGCGAGGCCACCTTCAGGAACGACCATCGCTAGTTCATCCTCAGCCACCTCCATCTCTTGCCCATGGTCAACCACCACCATCTCTTGCGGTGTCGCAGAGCGGCGGTGGCTGCTTCCCGCCATCTCTGATAATTAAGCAGTAGAAGAGACCAATTAGTATCCTTACAACCGAACAAGGCAAGGCAAGGTATTAAGACAGATGTGAACACATGAGATAAAATCTAAAGATGTGAACACAGAAGATAATAAGAACTACTCGTCATCATCACCAATATTGTGACCAGTGTGATCTGCATCATCACTACCATATTGCATCATAGTTTCATTGTGGTCATCCTCCAATAATTCAAACTGATTGTATGATAAGATAGCAGAGAGATACATTCCAAACTGTGAATGTGGTATGGCAATGGACTTGTAATCATATCATTGTTCATAGCTAAAATAACACCTTGTATATAAGAAGAAATCATGATCTGGCAGACATATAGATTTACCAGCAAACTTGTGTGCCTATCTATATCTAGGAAATCAAAGTTATTTCAACTTTGATGTTTGGAATATACCTAGAGAAACATGATTTATTTATTTTACTTCACACTCACAACTAAACAGCTTGAGCAAAAAGGACTCGATAAAAGGTATCACTATGCATAATTATTTGTAGCTACAAACAATACATGTAATGAGCTAGAAAGGCCACCTTACCATCATTAACAGTACTCATAAGTCATAACCCACTTTCCAAATTTAATTGGGAAGCCTTTCATAACCATCACCTTTTCTAAAAATCCTAGTTAATTTTGTCCTTTCTTAAAATCAAGCTTGAAATTAACAACACTTCTTTTCTTAACTCTAATCTCATGAATTATCTCACGCAACAATAGCACACCATCTAAAATAAACAACGGCTCTGCTTTGACCATAGTAAAAGTCATAAAAGGAACATTTAGCAAACATATAGGCCTATATCTTTGGATCATCATTCCCTTTAGGCAACAAAGTAATAATGCCATAGTTAAGTCTTCCTACATCCAACTTTCCATTAAAAAATCATGAAACAGAGGCATCAAATCATAGTTAATGTTCCATCCTTTCAACTTTTTTCTCACTACTCTAACTCTATTTTGCCATTTTTTCTCATAGTTATCCAACTTTCCAAAATTTTCTTCTGTTTTCTATAAAAACTTTCATAGTTAATGTCCATCCTTTCAACTTTTTTCTCACTACTCTAACTCTATTTTGCCACTTATCTAACTTAGTTGTATCAAAATGAAATGCATTCCAAACTTTGCTGGCCACCTCGCTTAGATGCTCTCTAAGAAAGAAATGGAACTGTACCTGGGGCGGCCTAGTACGGAT
>NC_041387.1:18527607-18564154 GCF_002162155.2 Triticum dicoccoides
GGTGGAGTGGGGGGGGGGGAAACGTACTAATGGCGCACCGAGCGGCGGTGCGCCATTAGAAAGTTTTTTTTGCCAAAAAGTAAAAAAAAAATTACTGGCGCACTCTGTCACCAGTGCGCCGTTAGTAGTTCTAACTACTAATGGCGCACTTTGCCCGGATGCGCCATTAGAATGTTTGAAAAAATGAAAAAAAAATTGTTTTACTAGTGGCGCACCTTCTGCCTGGTGCGCCATTAGTGTATTCCACACTAATGGCGTATCTCCACCAGGTGCGCCATTAGTATATAGTAGTGGCGCACCACTTCTCTGGTGCGCCATTAGTGTCAATCCTATCTTTAGACCTTTTCCTAGTAGTGACAATATCATACATATAGGCTTCTATGTTTCTGTGCAACTGTGGCTCAAAACCAATCTAGATTGCCCTTGCAAAAGTGGACCCGACACTCTTTAATACAAAGGCATGCGGACAAAGCAGTACGTACCACATGGGGTGATAAACAATGTCTTCTCTTCATCTTCCTTGGACATGAAGATTTGGTGATACCCAGAGTATGCGTCCAGAAATGAGAGCAAATCACAACCTGAAGTGGAATCCACAATCTGGTCAATGCGCGGCAAAGGAAATGGGTCTTTCGGGCAAGCCTTGTTGAGATCTGTGAAATCTATGCAAAGCCTCCATTTCCCGTTAGCTTTCCGGACTACCACTAGATTTGCCAACCACGTGGGGTGCAATACTCCTCTGACCAAACCAGCTGCCTCAAGTTTCTTGATCTCTTCCACAATGAACTGATGCCTCTCCAAGGCCTGCTTCCGTACTTTATGCTTGACAAGTCGGGCATGTGGGCAGACAGCAAGGTGGTGCTCAATTACCTCGCTCGGAACACCGAGGATATCAGATGGCTGCCAAGCAAACACATCGATATTCACCCACAGGAAGGCAACGAGCGAGCTTTCCTATTTGTCATCAAGGGTGGCGCTGATAGTAAAGGTACCATCAACGCTAGCCAGCCCTGCCGGGACCTTCTTCACTTGAGGTACAGCAACCTTGGATCTCTTGTTGTTGGAGCAACCTCTCTTCTTTTCTTTGCTTTCCTTGGCGGCAGCTGCCGCTGCAACGACCTCTGCCGCGACCGCATCCTAGTATATCTTGTCCACACAAATAATGGCATACTTCTCATCTGATGGGATGGTGATGACTCCCAGTGGCCCAGGCATCTTCAAGGTGTTGTAGGCATAGTGAGATGTTGCCATGAACTTAGCCAGGGCCGGGCGTCCCAGAATCCCATTGTACGGCAGGGGGAGATCAACCATATCAAACACAATCCTCTCAATTCGGTAGCTCAGTTCTCCCCCAAAGTTACCGGCAGCGTGATGTTTCCCTTAGGACGGCTCCTGCCGGGATTAACTCCTTGGAACGTGCCGGTAACCTCTAACTCTTCTCCTATCTGAAGCTTACCGATGACTGCTGAGGAAATCAGAGTCAACCCAGCCCCGCCGTCCACCAGCATCTCTGTGACCTTGAGGTTGCGGATTGTTGGAGAGACCAACAACGGCAAGCATCCTACCGTAGTGGTGCAGCTAGGATCGTCCTCCTTGTCAAAGATGATGGGCGTACGGGGCCACTTGAGCGGCTTCCGGGCCTCTGGCGCTGGTTCCACGGCATTGACTTCTCGCGCCCACCGCTTGAGCTGGCGGTGTCAATGCACAGGGCGTCTGTGGCCTTCTGAAACTCTTGCTCACTGGTTACCTCCTCATCCCCTCCATCACTCTCATCATTACAGGCTTCCTTCTCTCGACCTCTGGCGGGCTTTCCATGGTTCCGAAAGGGCTTGCCGGGGCGGTTTGCTTCACCACCTCGGCCCTTACCGCCAGCAACATTCTGACATTTTTCCTTGTCATGCTTCTCATACTCTGCTTTCTACTACTTGACAAGCTGCTCAACCCAATAACACTCTTGAAGGTCGTCGCCCTTGGTCCGATGAATCTTGCAATATGGCCCATCACCTTTCCCGGCTTTCTCGGCAGCAGCGGCTTCCCTGCAGTCAGTGCACACGACAACTTCCTCGTCGGGGACCTCAGCTTTGGCCTTCTTGCCGGTACTTGGCATACTAGATCCTTCAACAGTCATCACTGCCTTATCTCTCTGCTTCTTACTGCGCTTCTTGCTCTTCTTCTGACTAGTTGATTCATCCTCATCCTCTGAATCAACATTGATGCAATCTTCCTCTCTGGGCAATCTCCTTCCCTCCTCCATCCGAGCACACTTATCCGCTAACGTGTAAAGCTCATTCACAGTCTTCGGCAACCACACGTTCATCTTGGAATGGATGCGGCGGTTGCGCACATTGGACTAGAAGGCAGCTATTACGGCTGCCGGATGGATATTTGGGATATTTCTATGAACTCTGCTGAATCTCTGTAAATACTTACGGAGAGTTTCTCCTTCCTTCTGCTGGAGAAGCGGCAAATCGCTGGGCCTGCCGGGTTCCTGATGGCCGCCAGTGAAGGCGCCAATGAACTCGTGGCAGAGGTCGGCCCGCGACGAGATGGAGTTCTCCGGTAGGTGCATCAGCCAAGACCTCACATTGGACTTGACAGCCAAAGGGAAGTAGTTGGCAAACACCTTCTCATCTCTTCCCCCGGCAGCCTGAACATCGATGGTGTAGATGCTCAGGAACTCTACCGGGTTCAGCCTCCTGTCGTACTTCTCAGGTATCTCTGGCTTGAACGTGCGAACGGATGGCCAACGGGCTTGTCGTAGCTCTCGTGTAAAGGCAGGGCAGCCAACCTCGAAAAGTAGGCACCCGCCAACACCTAGCACAGGCTCGTCGACGTTGAGGCCGTTGTACCCGTCGGTCCAGTGAAGGTCGTCACGGCGTTGCTCGACGACGCACGCGTCTCCTTTCCGCCTATCCTCCGGGGTTCAACGTTGGCATGGACGTGCTCGAGGGTCAGAAGAAGCCATTGAGACGTCGTCAGGGTCTTGATTCGGTGGTGCTCGTGCTGGCTGTCGTGGCGGGGACTGCACTGTGGGGATGGCCCATTTCGTACGGTCGGCAGCACGAGCTGTTGTTGTCGCTTGGGGAGGCTACAGCGGGCTAGCTCGCTGCGAGCCCCCAGCTTCGGCAAAACCGAGCAGACTCTGGATTGTGGCATGCCATTCGTCCATGTTGCATGAGTACTGCGCCGATGCCGTCTTTTCACGCTGATGACCCACAAGTATAGGGGATCTATCGTAGTCCTTTCGATAAGTAAGAGTGTCGAACCCAACGAGGAGCAGAAGGAAATGATAAGCAGTTTTCAGCAAGATATTCTCTGCAAGCACTGAAATTATAGGTAACAGATAGTTTTGTGATAAGATAATTTGTAACGGGTAACAAGTAACAAAATAAATAAAGTGCAGCAAGGTGGCCCAATCCTTTTTGTAGCAAAGGACAAGCCTGGACAAACTCTTATATAGAGAAAGCGCTCCCGAGGACACATGGGAATTATTGTCAAGCTAGTTTTCATCACGTTCATATGATTCGCGTTCGGTACTTTGATAATTTGATATGTGTGTGGACCAGTGCTTGGGTACTGTCTTACTTGGACAAGCATCCCACTTATGATTAACTCCAATTGCAAGCATCCGCAACTACAAAATAAGTATTAAGGTAAACCTAACCATAGCATGAACCATATGGATCCAAATCAGCCCCTTACGAAGCAACGCATAAACTAGGGGTTTGAGCTTCTGTCACTCTAGCAACCCATCATCTGCTTATTACTTCCCAATGCCTTCCTCTAGGCCCAAATAATGGTGAAGTGTCATGTAGTCGACGTTCACATGACACCACTAAAGGAGAGACAACATACATCTCATCAAAATATCGAATGAATACCAAATTCACATGACTACTAATAGCAAGATTTCTCCCATGCCCTCAGGAACAAACGTGACTACTCACAAAGCATATTCATGTTCATAATCAGAGGAGTATTAATATGGATATAGGATTTGAACATATGATCTTTTACCAAATAAACCAACTAGCATCAACTACAAGGAGTAATCAACACTACTAGCAACCCACAGGTACCAATCTGAGGCTTTGGGACAAAGATTGGATACAAGAGATGAACTAGGGTATGAGAGATGGTGCTGGTGAAGATGTTGATGGAGATTGGCCCCCTCCCGATGAGAGGTGTTGGTGATGACGATGGCAATGATTTCCCCCTCTCGGAGGGAAGTGTCCCCGGCAGAACAGCTCCACCAAAGACCTAGATTGGTTCCGCCAATGTTCCGCCTCGTGGCGGCGGAGTCTCGTCCCGAAAGCTTGCTTGTGATTTTTCCTCGGACGAAAGACTTCATATAGCAGAAGATGGGCACCGGAGGGCCAGCAAGGGGCCCACGAGGTAGGGGCGCGCCCAGGGGAGTAGGGCGCGCCCCCACCCTCGTGGCCAGGGTGTGGCCCCCTCTGGTATTTTCTTAGTCTGGTATTTTTTATTATTTCCAAAAATAACTTCCATGGAGTTTCAGGACTTTTGGAGTTGTGTAGAATAGGTCTCTAATATTTGTTCCTTTTCCAGCCAGAATTCCAGCTACCGGCATTCTCCCTCTTCATGTAAACCTTGTAAAATAAGAGAGAATAGGCATAAGTATTGTGACATGATGTGTAATAATAGCCCATAATGCAATAAATATCGATATAAAAGCATGATGCAAAATGGACGTATCACACGCATTTGTCTCCAAGACGAAGGGCTATTGGAAATCGGGCACAACCAACACTGGTGCTTGCCAAAGGATAAAATGTAAAAAGGAAAGGTGAAGATCAGCATGACTCTTGCATACGGGTAAGAGGTAAAATTAAAAGATAGGCCCTTCGCAGAGGTAAGCAGAGGTTGTCATGCGCTTTCATGGTTGGATGCACGAAATCTTAATGCAAAAGAACGTCACTTTATATTGCCACTTGTGATATGGACCTTTATTATGCAGTCCTTCACTTTTATTTCTTCCACATCACAAGATCGTATAAAGCTTATTTCCTCCACACTAATCATTCATACATATTTAGAGAGCAAATTTTTTACTGCTTGCACCGATGACAACTTACTTGAAGGATCTTACTCAATCCATAGGTAGATATGGCAGACTCTCATGGCAAAACTGGGTTTAAGGATATTTGGAAGCACAAGTAGTATCTCTACTTAGTGCAAAGAATTTGGCTAGCATGAGGGGGAAAGGAAAGCTCAACATGTTGGATGATCCATGACAATATACTTTATCTTAGATATAAGAAAACATAACCCATTACGTTGTATTCCTTGTCCAACATCAACTCTTTAGCATGTCATACTTTAATGAGTGCCCACAATCATAAAAGATGTCCAAGATAGTATATTTATATGTGAAACCTCTCTTTCTTTATTACTTCCTATTAATTGCAACGATGACCAAAACTACGTTTGTCATATCTCAACAACTTTTAATCATCAAACTCTTTCTATGTGAAGACATTACTCTCCATAAGATCAATATGATCTCTTTATTTCTTTTTATTCTTTCTCTTTTCTTTTATTCCCTCAAGATCATAGCCAAATAATCAAGCCCTTGACTCAACACTAATCTTTATTATATATAGCTCACGGACTCGATTACATAGAGGGATCATAAAGCAAAACTCAAAATTAAATCATACTAAAACTTTATTCTACTAGATCAAGATAATACTAAAAGGATCGAACTAAGAAAAACGGTAAAGATAGAGTGTGATGGTGATACGATACCGGGACACCTCCCCCAAGCTTGGCAGTTGCCAAGGGGAGTGCCCATACCCATGTGATTATATCTCCTTTGCTGGTGAAGAAGATGGTGGTGATGATGGGTAATCACACATCGAGCGTAAGAGATCCTCCAACTTGCGGATAATGCCCTTGAGTGCAACAATATGCTCCTTCAACAAAATATTTTCATGTGTGAGATACTTGTTTTGTATACGAGCTAACTCAATCATTTTGAAAGCTTCGATATCAGTTTGGGTAAGAATATTGTGATCAAGTTGAAGGATGTCTTCTGTTGCCGGAACTTGGTCCTCCGTGGCCTTCTTGATCCCTTCATCCTTGTTAATCTCCATGGGTTCTTCCCTCTTCAGCTCTATCTTCATGAGCCAAGCATCGTTGTCACCATTGTTGGAGGAGGGGGACGACATGATGTCTGGCCTTGACAATCCTGACAGAAAGCAGCTCAGAACGAAAACAGAGGATATTTGCGTGATACATGAGTAAAAACTTTTGGGAGATTATATAATGAATTTTTACCAACCAAAATACGTATCGTGCAAGAAAACGGAGTCCGGAGAGCGCACGAGGTGCCCATGAGGCAGGGGCGTGCCCAAGGGGGTAGGGCGCGCCCTCCACCCTCGTGGAGGCCTCGTGTCCTTCCCGGACTACTTCTTATTTTCTATTTTTCTAAATATTCCAAAACGGAGAAAAATTGCCATTAGAGCTGTTTTGGAGTTGGTTTACTTACCATACCACGTACCTATTCCTTTTCGGAGTCTGAAACATTCTGGAAAGTGTCCCTTATGTATTCCTCCGGTGTTACGGTTTCAATAACATTAGTTTCAACATTTATAGGATTACCTGAGATATGATGTTTGATTCTTTGACCGTTTGCCACTTTCGGATTTGTGCCTTCGAAGTTGTTGATTTCTATGGCACCGGAACGATAGACCTCCTTGATAATGTAAGGACCTTCCCATTTAGAGAGAAGTTTTCCTGCAAAAAAAATCTTAAACGAGAGTTGTATAGCAATACATAATCACCTACACTAAACTCACACTTTTATATCCTTTTGTCATGCCATCTTTTAACTTTTTGTTTAAACAATTTGGCATTCTCATAGGCTTGGGTTCTCCATTCATCACGTGAGCTTATGTCAAATAGGCTCTTCTCACCGGCAAGTTTGAAATCATAATTGAGCTCTTTAATAGCCCAATATGCCTTATGTTCTAGTTCGAGAGGTAAGTGACATGCTTTTCCATAAACCATTTTAGATGGAGACATACCCATATGATTTTTATATGCAGTTCTATATGCCCATAATGCATCATCAAGTTTCTTGGACCAATTCTTTCTAGATCTATTAACAGTCTTTTGCAAAATTAATTTGAGCTCTCTGTTACTCAGTTCTACTTGACCACTAGACTGTGGGTGATAAGGGGATGCAATTCTATGATTAACATCATACTTAGCAAGCATTTTACGAAAAGCACCATGAATAAAATGTGAACCACCATCAGTCATTAAATATCTAGGGACTCCAAACCTTGGAAAAATAACTTCTTTAAGCATCTTAGTAGAGGTGTTATGATCAGCACTACTAGTTGGAATAGCTTCTACCCACTTAGTAACATAATCAACAGCAACTAAAATATGTGTATATCCATTAGAGGCAGGAAACGGTCCCATATAATCGAAACCCCAAACATCAAATGGTTCAATAACAAGTGAATAATTCATAGGCATTTCCTGACGTCTACTAATATTACCAATTCTTTGACATTCATCATAAGATAAGACAAACTTATGAGCATCCTTGAAGAGAGTAGGCCAAAAAAACCCAGATTGCAATACCTTATGCGCGGTTCTGTCTCCAGCGTGGTGTCCTCCATAAGCTTCGGAGTGACACTTGCGTAGGATTTGTTCCTGTTCATGCTCAGGTACACAACGTCTAATAACACCATCTACTCCTTCTTTATAAAGATGTGGGTCATCCTAGAAGTAATGTCTTAAATCATAGAAAAACTTTTTCTTTTGCTGTTATGTGAAACAAGGAGGTATAAACTTAGCAACAATGTAATTAGCATAATCAGCATACCATGGAGCAGTACGAGAAGCATTTATGACATTTAATTGTTCATCAAGAAAGCTATCATCAATAGGTAGTGGGTCATCAAGAACATTTTCTAACCTAGACAAGTTGTCTGCAAGGGGGTTCTCAGCTCCCTTTTTATTAATAATATGCAAATCAAATTCTTGTAGCAAGAGAACCCATCTAATAAGTCTACGTTTAGCATATTTATTTTCCATAAGGTATTTAATAGCAGCATGATCAGTGTGAATAGTTACTTTAGAATTGACAATATAAGGTCTAAACTTATCACAAGCAAATACAACTGCTAAGAATTCTTTTTCAGTAGTAGCATAATTTCTCTGAGCACTGTCTAGAGTTTTACTAGCATATTGAATAACATTTAATTTCTTATCAACTCTTTGCCCTAGAAAAACACCTACAACATAATCACTAGCATCACACATAATTAAAGGGTAAATTCCAATCAGGTGGCTAAACAAAAGGTACAGAAATTAATGCTTTCTTAAGTATTTTAAATGCTTCTAAACAATCATCATCAAAGATAAATGGTATATCTTTTTGTAATAGATTAGTTAAAGGCTGAGAAATTTTTTAGAAGTCCTTAATGAACCTCCTATAAAAACCGGCATGACCAAGAAAACTTCTTATACCTTTGATGTCCTTGGGACATGGCATCTTTTCAATAGCATCAACTTTAGCTTTATCAACTTCAATTCCTCTTTCAGAAATTTTATGTCCCAAGACAATACCTTCATTAACCATAAAGTGGCACTTCTCCCAATTCAAGACAAGGTTAGTTTCTTCACATCTCTGCAAAACTCGATCAAGGTTGCTCAAGCAATCATCAAAAGAGGATCCATAAACGGAGAAAGCGTCCATGAAAACCTCACAAATCTTTTCACAAAAATAAGAGAATATAGCCATCATGCATCTTTGGAAGGTAGCAGGTGCATTACATAAACCAAAAGGCATACGTCTATAAGCAAAAGTACCAAAAGGGC
Source organism: Triticum dicoccoides (assembly GCF_002162155.2). Classification (NCBI taxonomy): domain Eukaryota; kingdom Viridiplantae; phylum Streptophyta; class Magnoliopsida; order Poales; family Poaceae; genus Triticum; species Triticum dicoccoides. The sequence goes on from NC_041387.1 coordinate 18,536,467, forward strand.
AAGTAAAAGTGGTCTTTCCTTGATCATCAGCTGACACAGGTATTTGAGAGAAACCAGAATAACCATCTAGAAAGCAAAAATGTGTATGTTTGGATAATCTTTCTAGCATTTGATCAATAAAAGGTAAGGGGTAATGATCTTTTTAGTAGCCTTATTTAATTTGCGAAAATCAATTACCATCCTATAACCTGTAATAATTCTTTGAGGAATCAATTCATCTTTATCATTAGGAACGACAGTAATACCTCCTTTCTTAGGGACACAATGGACAGGGCTTACCCACTGACTATCAGCAACAACAACAACAACAACAACAACAACAACAACAACAACAACAACAACAACAACAACAACAACAACAACAACAACAACAAAGCCTTTAGTCCCAAACAAGTTGGGGTAGGCTAGAGGTGAAACCCATAAGATCTCGCAACCAACTCATGGCTCTGGCACATGGATAGCAAGCTTCCATGCACCCCTATCCATAGCTTGCTCTTTGGTGATACTCCAATCCTTCAGGTCTCTCTTAACAGACTCCTCCCATGTCAAATTCGGTCTACCCCGCCCTCTCTTGACATTCTCCGCATGCTTTAGCCGTCCGCTATGCACTGGAGCTTCTGGAGGCCTGCGCTGAATATGCCCAAACCATCTCAGACGATGTTGGACAAGCTTCTCCTCAATTGGTGCTACCCCAACTCTATCTCATATATCATCATTTCGGACTCGATCCTTCCTCGTGTGGCCACACATCCATCTCAACATACGCATCTCCGCCACACCTAACTATTGAACATGTCGCCTTTTAGTCGGCCAACACTCCGCGCCATACAACATTGCGGGTCGAACCGCCATCCTGTAGAACTTGCCTTTTAGCTTTTGTGGCACTCTCTTGTCATAGAGAATGCTAGAAGCTTGGCGCCACTTCATCCATCCGGCTTTGATTCGATGGTTCACATCTTCATCAATACCCCCATCCTCCTGCAACATTGACCCCAAATATCGAAAGGTGTCCTTCCGAGGTACCACCTGGCCATCAAGGCTAACCTCCTCCTCCTCACACCTAGTAGTACTGAAACCGCACATCATGTACTCGGTTTTAGTTCTACTAAGCCTAAACCCTTTCGATTTCAAGGTTTGTCTCCATATCTCTAACTTCCTATTTACCCCCGTCCGACTATTGTCAACTAGCACCACATCATCCGCAAAGAGCATACACCATGGGATATATCCTTGTATATCCCTTGTGACCTCATCCATCACCAATGCAAAAAGATAAGGGCTCAAAGCTGACCCCTGATGCAGTCCTATCTTAATCGGGAAGTCATCGGTGTCGACATCACTTGTTCGAACACTTGTCACAACATTATCGTACATGTCCTTGATGAGGGTAATGTACTTTGCTGGGACTTTGTGTTTCTCCAAGGCCCACCACATGATATTCCGCGGTATCTTATCATAGGCCTTCTCCAAGTCAATGAACACCATATGCAAGTCCTTCTTTTGCTCCCTATATCTCTCCATAAGTTGTCGTACCAAGAAAATGGCTTCCATGGTTGAACTCCCAGGCATGAAACCAAACTGATTTTTGGTCACACTTGTCATTCTTCTTAAGCGGTGCTCAATGACTCTCTCCCATAGCTTCATTGTATGGCTCATCAGCTTAATTCCACGGTAATTAGTACAACTCTAAACATCCCCCTTGTTCTTGAAGATTGGTACTAATATACTCCGTCTCCATTCTTCTGGAATCTTGTTTGCCCGAAAAATGAGGTTGAAAAGCTTGGTTAGCCATACTATCGCTATGTCCCCGAGACCTTTCCACACCTCAATGGGGATATAATCAGGGCCCATCGCCCTGCCTCCTTTCATCCTTTTTAAAGCCTCCTTCACCTCAGACTCCTGGATTCGCCGCACAAAACGCATGCTGGTCTCATCAAAGGAGTCGTCCAGTTCAATGGTAGAACTTTCATTCTCCCCATTGAACAGCTTGTCGAAGTACTCCCGCCATCTATGCTTAATCTCCTCGTCCTTCACCAAGAGTTGGCCTGCTCCGTCCTTGATGCATTTGACTTGGCCAATGTCCCTCGTCTTCCTCTCTCGGATCTTGGCCATCTTATAGATGTCCCTTTCATCTTCCTTCGTGCCTAACCGTTGGTAGAGGTCCTCATATGCCCGACCCCTTGCTTCACCAACAGCTCGCTTTGCGGCCTTCTTCGCCATCTTGTACTTCTCTATGTTGTCTGCACTCCTATCCAGGTATAGGCGTTTGAAGCAATCTTTCTTCTCTTTAATCGCCTTCTGGACGTCATCATTCCACCACCAGGTATCCTTATCTTCACTTCTCCTTCCCCTGGACACTCCAAACTCCTCCGAGGCCACCTTACGAATGCAAGTCGCCATCTTCATCCACACATTGTCCGCATCCCCTCCTTCCTCCCAAGGGCCCTCCTTAATGACCCTCTCCTTGAACACCTGAGCTACCTCCCCCTTGAGATTCCACCACTTCGTTCTAGCGACTTTGGCACGCTTATCCCGCTAGACACGAATCCGAAAGCGGAAGTCAGCAACCACCAGCTTATGCTGGGGTACAACACTCTCTGCAGGTATCACCTTACAGTCTAGGCACGCACGCCTATCTTCTCTTCTCGAGAGGATGAAATCAATCTGGCTAGAGTGTTGGCCACTACTAAAAGTGACCAGATGTGATTCTCTCTTTTTAAAGAGGGTGTTAGCTACAATCATGTTGTAGGCTAGAGCAAAGCTTAAGACATCTTCTCCTTCTTGATTCCTGATGCCATAGCCAAAGCCCCCATGCGCCCCTTCAAAACCTGTATTAGATGTACCCACGTGGCCATTGAGGTGTCCTCCTATGAAGAGCTTCTCATCAATCGGTACACTCCTAACCATGTCTTCCAGGCCTTCCCAGAACTCCCTCTTGGTGTTCTCATTGTGGCCTACTTGCGGGGCATACGCGCTGATAACATTGAGAACCAAGTCCTCAACTACCAGCTTGACCAGGATAATCCGGTCCCCACGTCTCTTGACGTCTACCACTCCATACTTGAGGCTCTTGTTGATCAAGATGCCTACGCCATTTTTGTTTGCAGCCGTCCCCGTGTACCATAGCTTGAAGCCGGTATCCTCCACATCCTTCGCCTTCTGTCCTCTCCATTTGGTTTCTTGGACGCAAAGGATATCAACACCTCTCCTCACCGCTGCATCAACTAGCTCCCGAAGCTTCCCTGTCAGAGACCCTACGTTCCAGCTACCTAAGCGAATCCTCCTAGGCTCGGCTAGCTTCCTTACCCTTCGCACTCGTCGAGTCAAATGCGAAGACCCTTGTTCATTTTCCACTACACCCGGGCGCCGATGTAGCGCGCCACTAAGGATGCGACGACCCGATCCTCACTCACTTGCCACCGTATCCGGATCAAGATACGGTGCGCCACTTGGGGGGTGACGGCCTGGCCCTTGCCCATTTTCCACAACACCCGGGTTCCGATGTGGCGCGTCGCTGAGAGGGTTACGCCCCAACGAAAATGTTTTGGGTTTCATCTCCATAAGAGTGGCTGAGTTTTTACGTTGGCTCGCCAAGCCTATCACAACCCTCCTCCTTAACCCGGGCTTGGGACCGGCTATGTTGAGACAACATAGGCGGAGTTACCCACTGACTATCAGTAACGGGATAAATTATACCTACCTCAAGGAGCTTTAGTATTTCCTTTCTTACCACTTCTTTTATCTTAGGAATCAGCCGTCATTGGTGATCAATAACTGGTTTGGCATCTTTCTCCAAATTTATTTTATGTTGACATAGAGTGGGACTAATGCCCTTAAGATCATCAAGAGTATATCCAATAGCAGCACAGTGCTTCTTCAGAGTTTTCAATAATTTTTCTTCCTCCTTCTCTGAAAGGTTAGCACTAATAATAACATGATATATCTTCTTTCCATCAAGATAAGCATATTTAAGAGTATCAGGCAATGGTTTAAGCTCAAACACGGGATCACCCTTGGGTGGAGGAGGATCCCCTAAGATTTCAACATGCAAATTGTGTTTCAGAATGGGTCCTTGTTTAAAGAATACTTCATCTATTTCCCTTCTTTCATTCATAAACATATCATTTTCATGGTCTAGCAAATATTGTTCTAAAGGATCACTAGGAGGCACAGCAATAGAAGCAAGACCAATAATTTCATCCTTACTAGGCAATTCCTCTTCTCGGTGTTGTCTATGAAATTTAGAAAAATTAAACTCATGAGACATATCACCCAAACCAATAGTAACAACATCATTTTCGCAGTCTATCTTAGCATTAACAGTGTTCAAGAAGGGTCTACCAAATATAATGGGACAAAAGCTATCTTGTGGGGAACCAAGAACAAGAAAATCAGCAGGATATTTAGTTTTACCACACAAAACTTCAACATCTCTAACAATCCCAATTGATGAAATAGTATCTCTATTGGCAAGTTTAATTGTAACATCTATATCTTCTAACTCAGCGGGTGCAATATCATGCATAATTTCTTTATATAAAGAGATAGGTATTGCACTAGCACTAGCACCCATATCACATAAGCCATGATAACAATGATGTCATATTTTAACAGAAATAACAGGCATGCCTACAACAGGTCAATGTTTATCTTTAGCACCAGGTTTAGCAATTCTAGCAGTTTCCTCACAGAAATAAATAACATGCCCATCAATATTATCAGCCAAGAGATCCTTAATAATAGCAATATTAGGTTCAACTTTAACTTATTCAGGAGGAGTATAAGTTCTAATATTGCTTTTATGAACCACAGTTGAAGCTTTAGTATGATCCTTTATTCTAACAGGGAAAGGTGGTTTCTCAACATAAGCAGTAGGAACAATAGGACCATTATAAGTGATAGTCTTTTCTTCAACTTTAATAGGTGCAACTACCTTTACTTCTATGGGAGGATTATATTTAAACCACTTCTCCTTAGGGAGATCAACATGGGCAGCAAAAGATTCACAAAAAGAAGCTACTATCTCAGAGTCAAGTCCATATTTAGTGCTAAATTTACGGAAAACATCGGTATCCATAAAAGATTTAACACAATCAAACTTAGGTGTTATACCTGACTCTTTACCTTCGTCGAGATCCCAATCTTCAAAGTTGCGTTTGATTCTTTCCAATAAATCCCATTTGAATTCAATAGTCTTCATCATAAAGGAACCAGTACAAGAAGTATCGAGCATGGAGCGATTGTTGTCAGAAAGCCGAGCATAAATTTTTTGAATAATCATTTCTCTTAAAATCTCATGATTGGGGCATGAATATAACATTGACTTAATCCTCCCCCAAGCTTGAGCGATGCTTTCTCCTTCGCGAGGCCAGAAATTATATATATAATTATGATCACGATGAACAAGATGCATAGGATAAAACTTCTGATGGAATTCCAATTTCAATCACTTATAGTCCCATGATCCTATATCATCACATAGCCTATACCATGTCAATGCATCTCCCTTCAAAGATTAAGGGAAAACCTTCTTCTTGATAACATCATCGGGCATACCTGCAAGCTTAAATAATCCACAAACTTCATCCACATAGATTAGGTGTAAATCGGGATGCAATGTTCCATCTCCTGCAAAAGGATTAGCTAGCAGTTTCTCTATCATACCCGAAGGAATTTCAAAGTAGACATTTTCATTTTCAGTAGGTTCAGTAGGTTGAGGAGCAACTCTTTGCTCTACTGGTCGAGGTGAAGATACCCCGAACAAGCCCCTCAGAGGATTACTTTCCATAGTAACAAGTGACAGTAAATTTCAGCACACTATATAAATTTTTCCTTACCAAATTCCACCTACCAAAGGCGCTTCCATGGCAACGGCGCCAGAAAAGAGTCTTGATGACCCACAAGTATAGGGGATCTATCGTAGTCCCTTCGATAAGTAAGAGTGTCGAACCCAACGAGGAGCGGAAGGAAATGATAAGCGGTTTTCAACAAGGTATTCTCTACAAGCACTGAAATTATAGGTAACAGATAGTTTTGTGATAAGATAATTTGTAACGGGTAACAAGTAACAAAAGTAAATAAAGTGCAGCAAGGTGGCCCAATCCTTTTTGCAGCAAAGGACAAGCCTGGACAAACTCTTGTATAGAGAAAGCGCTCCCGAGGACACATGGGAATTATCGTCAAGCTAGTTTTCATCACGTTCATATGATTCACATTCGGTACTTTGATAATTTGATATGTGGGTGGACCAGTGCTTGGGTACTATCCTTACTTGGACAAGCATCCCACTTATGATTAACTCCTATTGCAAGCATCCGCAACTACAAAAGAAGTATTAAGGTAAACCTAACCATAGCATGAAACATATGGATCCAAATCAGCCCCTTACGAAGCAACGCAAACTAGGGTTTAAGCTTCTATCACTCTAGCAACCCATCATCTACTTATTACTTCCCAATGCCTTCCTCTAGGCCAAAATAATGGTGAAGTGACATGTAGTCGACATTCACATGACACCACTAGAGGAGAGACAACATACATCTCATCAAAATATCGAACGGATACCAAATTCACATGACTACTAATAGCAAGACTTCTCCCATGTCCTCAGGAACAAACGTAACTACTCACAAAGCATATTCATGTTCATAATCAGAGGAGTATTAATATGCATATAGTATCTGAACATATGATCTTTCACCAAATAAACCAACTAGCATCAACTACAAGGAGTAATCAACACTACTAGCAACCCATAGGTACCAATCTGAGGCTTTGGGACAAAGATTAGATACAAGAGATGAACTAGGGTTTGAGAGGAGATGGTGCCGGGGAAGATGTTGATGGAGATTGGCCCCCTCATGATGAGAGGAGCGTTGGTGATGACGATAGCGATGGTTTCCCCCTCCCGGAGGGAAGTGTCCTCGGCAGAACAGCTCCGCCAGAGCCCTAGATTGGTTCCGCCAAGGTTCCGCCTCGTGGCGGCGGAGTCCAGCCCAGAATTCCAGCTGCCGGCATTCTCCCTCTTCATGTAAACCTTGTAAAATAAGAGAGAATAGGCATAAGTATTGTGACATAATGTGTAATAACAACCCATATTGCAATAAATATCGATATAAAAGCATGATGCAAAATGGACGTATCACACGCATCTGTCTCCAAGACGAAGGGCTATTGGAAATCGGGCACAACCAACACTGGTGTTGCCATCATCGCCTTCTTGAGCAGCTGGAAGGCTGTTTCTACATGAGGTGTCCATTGGAAAACCATGCCTTTCTTCGACAAGTCTGTCAGGGGTCGGCTAATCACCCCGTAGTGTTGAATGAACTTCCGATAGTACCCTGTAAGCCCCAGAAAGCCACGAACAGCACGGAACGATGTGGGTGTAGGCCAGGTTTGTACCGCTTCAATCTTTGCTGGATCGGTGGCCACTCCATCAATGCTGATGACGTGTCCCATGTACTCTATTTTGGGTTGAGCGAATGCACATTTGGATCGTTTGATGACCAGTTCGTTATCACGGAGGAGTTGCAACACTTCACGTTGCCGACGAATGTGTTCGTCCAAGGTGGCAGTATGCACCAAGATGTCATCCATGAACGCCAACACCCCATGTCAGAGTGGAGGGCCCAGAACCTTGTGTCTCACTCCTTGGAAGGTTCCTGGTGCGCGAGACAGGCTGAAGGGCATAACTAGGAACTTGTATAGGCCTTGATGCGTGCAAAAGGCTGTTTTGAACACATCTTCATCTGCAACTCTGATCTGGTGGTACCCGGAGAGCAGATCCAACTTGGTGAACCACTTCGCTCCTGCAATCTCGTCGAGTAGCTCATCTACCATTGGCATGGGTTGCTTGTTCTTGATCGTGATAGCATTTAGTTGTCGATAGTCAACACAGAAACGCCAAGTTCCATCTTTCTTGCGAACACGTAAAATTGGAGCAGCAAATGGGCTAGAACTTGGGCGAATTATACCCGCGCGGAGCATCTCTTTGATTTCTCGCTCAATCTCGTCTTTCTGCTAGGGTGTGTACCGATACGGTCTAGCACTAACTGGTTGTGCTCCTAGAATCAGAGGTATGGTATGGTCATCCATACGATGAGGGGGTAGCTTGGAAGGTACGCTGAAACAGTCATCGAACTCATGCAACAGGGACTGCACCTCCGCGGGGATGTTTTCCTCCTTCTCATGTATGTGCACAGCCAACAACTCTTGTTCCTAGTGAACTTGCCTGACCTGCACTGCTACTGGACTGCCCCACGACGTAACAACCCTTTCAATTTTCCTTGCACTTGGTTGGTATTGACCGAATCCCTTTTAGCGTAATATGTCGGCCTTCATGTGTGAACCTCATTCACTTCTTGTGCCAATGTACCACATAGGACTGTGATTCTCGAGCCAATTAGCGCCCACAATGAGATTATAACAGCCGAGAGAAAGAACTTTAATATCCTGGCAGAAGGTGTGCCCTTGAGTCCACCACGACAACTGGGGCACAATAGTGGAGCTCGCCAAGGTTTCCCCACCCGTGACGACGTAGGAGGCCGCTGGCATGGGCTAAGTGGGAAGCTGAAGCTCCTTTGTCAGTTTAGCATCCACAAAAGAACAGTTGGCTCCAGAATCAATCGGAATGAGGACGCTGTGCTTGCCAATCATGCCATGCAGGCGCATGGTTCTTCTTTTGACCGGTGATGTAGTAGATCTTGAATTGGTAAGCAACATCACATCTTCCTCTGAACTAGAATCCGACATGTGTTGCGGATCAGGAGGATCATCCAGCTGCAAGAATTCCAGTAATTCCTCCATAATGTGAAGAGGCACCTTGTCGGGGCATTTATGACCTCTTGCCCATGGTTCACCACACTTGAAACACAAGTTCTTGGCCTTGCGGTAAGCCCGTAGTGCCTCCAACTTTTCGGCCACCTTCCGCAGTTCCTCTGGTGCCGATTGGTGCTTGTTTCTGTCCCTATTATTTGGTTGCTTGACAAATGATCGCTGGCTAAACTTAGAGTTGCTGCCTGCCTTGTCGTTGTCGAGCTCCACTTCCTGCAACAAGGCCAAACAACTAACAGTATCGACATCCTTTGGTTGATGCAATATAACAGTAGTACGAATTTCAGGACGAAGGCCTGCTATATATCTCTGAACAAAGAACACTTGCCAATAGACATACGAAAGTTTCGCCCCTTGTCTATCTTGCTCGAATGGGCAAGAAGATACAAATCACATCTTGTTTCTGTGTCAAAAGGCAAAAGAGGTTTGGGGAAAGCTGGGGATGTACGAGGTAATTAAGAAAGCTTGTGTTATTGATCGTGCGGCGGAGGCGGTTCTTGAATTTTTACTTCTTATGCCGCACCAAGAACTATCTATGTTAGGTTGCCAAAATACAAGTGAATTAATCGCGATAACCGCCTGGTATTTATGGTGGGAGAGACGCATGTTGGTTCATGAAGGGAAATCTCAAGATGTGAATCAGATTTCGATGGGGATTCGTGCTATAAACTGCAAACTATGTGAATGCCCACTCCCCTAGTGCGACTAGTAGAAAAGAAGGATGGAGCCGACCTCCTATGGGTTTTGTTAAACTAAATGTTGATGCTTCTTTTGACCATGATCTGCTCAGGGGCACGGCAGGTGCGATGCTCAGAGATGACAAAGGAAACTTCATTGCTGGCGGAAATTGGAAGATCGATTGGTGTGTTGATGTACTAACAGCAAAAGCGATGGCTCTTAGGTTTGGTTTAATTCTTGCACAAAAGGTGGGAAGCAATCTTCTTATTATTAACTCTGATAATATGGAAGTCGTTGACACAATGAAGAATGGAGGACAATCGGTGGGGGTTGCAGCGGCAGTATTCTAGGATTGCTACTTCATGGCATGCGATTTTCAGTTGACTAGATTTCAACATTGTAATAGGGTAGCTAATAAGGTTGCTCATGAACTTGGTAGGCTAGCGAAAGCTTCAGTAACTAGAGATTGCTTTGAGGAGCCTAGAGGGGTAGGATGCAAAAATCGACGCTCCTCATAAAAGGACTCCCGAACGGGGAACGGGGCGAAGGAGGGCATACCGTTGGCCAGAGGCGGATTTGGGGAACGGGGATCCCCCAAAACCGGCCCCCGTTGCTGGTGATGCCCGCTGTGCCCACTGGGCCGCTCCCCGCCATGCGCGTGCACCACCACAGTCGGAGGCGTCGCAGACTAAGGCATGGCCTAGTGGTGGGAAGGGGCTGATGCCTTCCCACCCACCCAGGTTCAAGGCATGGTACTTGCAATTTGGGTTTGTTGCACCAATTACACTGTAGGGGGTTCCCTTACAGTCTTTCTATCAAAAAAACCACAGTCGGAGGCATCGTGGTCGCGCTGGCTGGGCCTTGGGGGCGCGTCGGCGGTGACTCAAGCGCCTCCAGTCACGTCGATGCATCCTCGGCGTGTAGCCAAAGAAGCGCCGCGGATTCGGAGAGGCTCTTCGTCGTGGAATCCATTGCCTTCATCCACGCGGTCATGCCCTTCAGCTGTTCAATGATGTCGTCGAGCTTGGCATTTGTCTCCGTGTTCTGCTGCTCCACGGTCCCCATCGCCGCGGAGATTTGCTGCTCGACCGCCGAAGGGCCACGCTTCTTCGGCGCCAGATCCGACACCCGATCGACCAACCAGATCGGCGGTTCCTACCGAGCGATGGGAATTACAGCGGGGAACGAATCCGCCGCCGACCGCACTGCGGACTGATGGATCACGCGTCACTGAGATGGATCGAACGACTCCTGATACCAATTGTTATGCACCTGGTTACACCAATTCGATTACAGAAGAAGGAAGGGAGGAGGAATCTGGGTACACGATAGGGGAGGAGAATGAAAGGGGGGAAGGAGTTTCCTTCTGCTAGTCGACGACCCTCTCTGTCTCCACTTCCTTCCTTTTATCTTCAGCTGCCGTGGCACTCCTCTGTCTCTCTCCAGCCCTCCAGGCTCCAGCAGGCGGGAGCGACGAGAGGCCTTGGGCCTCCTCCCTGGGTTGGGTCGTTGCATAACACTCCACCTCTTCAAATTCGTCAGGAACCTCCTCATCGGCCTCTTCTTCAACATCTCCGCCGTACGATAGATACTGAAAGGCCGTTTTTCATAGGCATGTGTCAAAAAGAGTAACGAGAAATTCATGTTTTTAAAACCCACAAATATTTTTTTTAATTCGCAAAAAAAACGACTAGAAAACTATAGCCTTTTTTTTCACAGGAGGTTGCAAGAAAAATACTCCCTCTGTAAAGAAATATAGAGCATTTAGATCACTGCTTTAGTGATCTAAACACTCTTATATTTATATTTATTTTTTTATGGAGGGAGTACTACTTGCGAGCGGGGAGGATGAGAAGCACTACTGTGTGCGTCGTGTCTCGCTACGCTACCTAGAACCAACCTGCTTAGCACTAGCTCTCCTTCACTGGAGAGCAGTTTCAATCAAATTAATAAAAGCTACCTTCCGACTCAAGGATCTAAGCACGTTTAAATCGGAGAGAGAGAGAGAGAGAGAAAGAAAAAAGGAATCAGCATAGAACCATACGTGACCGAACAGAGAGATGAGAGACGTGGAGGGTACCTTCCATGGCATCGGCGCTGGTAGGCTCGGAGCAGACACGCGGAACCCAAAAAGGAGGCTCCTCTCTACTGGTGGAGAAGGAGCAGACCTCAAGCTTCCTTTGGCTGTTGGTGTCGTCCCGGTCGCTGGCCGTTGTACCTCCTACCTGCCTACAGAGATGAAACAGGTGTCAGAGAGAGCAGAAGAAGACGAGGAGGAACATAAAAATTCATTCTTTATCATGATAGGAGCATAACACTAAAGTAGCTAGCTAGCTAGCTACTCCCTCCATCCGGGTTTAAAGGGCCTCCTGGCCACGAAGCCCCGTCCGAAAATGTAAGGCCGCGCACACCAAACCTGCTCCAATAGCAGCATTTTTCCGGTCCCTATTCCTATGCGGTGCCTTGTTAACCGAGTGAGCAGTTATGAGCCATGCATGCAAGCCAGTGCATGCGGTCGTTTGCCTGCGAGCCGCCCCATGCAATGCCTTGTTTCCTGCGTCGGCTGTTTATTACGGTTGCATGCGCATGTAAGGTGCCGCGGCTCATTAATTTAGCATCTACTTTAAACTAGAGGAGAGCCTGCTAATTAGCCAATTTCAGCTCTAATTTTCAAGCGTTTGCTTTCTAGCACTGCCTTGGTCCTATCAAAGTGGTCTTTGGGCCTAATAAACCCGGACGGAGGTAGTAGCTAGCTATGAAGTACTCTAAATACTAAATCATGTGGATCTCATCCTTGACAAACATATGTATAGAAGAGAAGTCTTGTATTTAATATAAGTAAATAGCTGCAGACACTTTGATGCAGCAGCCACTTTGAGCCATCTTTGTAAGACTGGAAACTAACGTTGTATATGCCTGTAAGTAGCAGTTGGTCAGATTCCATGGCCAACTAACTATGATTTGTGGCAAGAAAGCTAAGCTTCCAGTTTAACAACCAATCAGCCTTCAGTAGCACTCTAATGAAATATGTGGCAGACTCAAGCAAATCCGAATAGTAGAGTACTACCTCTGTCCCAAAGTACTTGTCGCTCAAATGGATGTATCTAGATGTATTTCAATGCTAGATACATCCATCTGAGCGAAAAGTAATTCCGGACAGAGGGCGTATTCTATTATGCATAGCCAGTGCTAAGAATTGAAGTGTTTCACAGTAATGCCTTTCAAATGGCTGATTAGTCGGAAATGGTAAAGTAACTGTAGATCTCCCATTATTAAATCATATGCACTGTGATAAGAGCCGGAAGTATCCTATTATGCTTCGCAAGTGTTACAGGCTTAAAAGATTAAGCATTTTACAGTAATGTATGCTCCTACTGCCTCTCAAATGGTTAATTAACCAGAGGAGTCCAGCATTGCAACTGACTGGAGATTACTTTGTATGAGTAACAACAAGAGCACCCTCCTCAGCTAAAGGATGGTTTCTTCGAAATAAGCTAAGTGGATGGTTATCCTGTTCTTGTACTATGAAACTTGAAGATTGGGCATGTAGATAAGGAAATTGAGTATTTTTTATTTCTTATATAATAATTTAGCCTACAACACTATGGCGTGGTTAGAACAAAAGCAAAACCTTTAGGTTGGTGCAAAATTCACTATGCCGTAGACAGATAGAGCACATGAGCAAGAGCAGAGAGAGTAACCTTGACGAAATCTGAAACTATATGCGTTGAGTCAGAACGATAGGCAACAACAATCAGGTAGCACTCCAGGATTTCTTAATTTTGCAACTTACATCTAGCACTAGTAGATGGGCTGATGAACCAGAGCACTTGTCAACATGAGGTAACAAGCATGTGCAACTTATCATCGCATGAAAATAGAAGGTTCTTAAACTGAAGAAGAGCAATTTCGATCGAATATTACCTTATGACCCAAGGCAAATCCGAATAGTACAGTATTATAGTGTGCCTTTCAAATGGCTGATTAGTCGGAAATGGTAAAGTAACTGCAGATCTCCCATTATTAAATTGTTTGCAGCGTGATAAGAGCCAAAAGTATCATGTTATGCTTGGTAAGTGTTACACAGTTAAAAGCTTAAACATTTCACAGTAATGTATGCTCCTACTGCCTCTCAAATGGCTAATTAACCAGAGAGGGCTATCAACCTGCAGGTTTCCCATTACTGAATTGCATGCACTATTGAACTAATAGCCAACAACATTTCAAGTGACGACTGAAAGTGGAGCATTTGACAAAAGTCAAGACCGACATCCAGCAATGGCACGCATAGCACAAAGGTCCAAAACTGAATCCCCTAGGACGCACGCATCTAGAACTTGAATAAAATCTTCCGCTTCTGCCGAAATTAACTCACCGTCTGATGAAGTCGATGCGGGAGACAGATCCGTGTTCCTCCCCGCCTTGTCACTCACCAACCCCACGAGCCTGACCTGCATATCCCAAACCCAAGCAACTGTAGTGAGTGCTTCCTCACTGGAAACTAGTCGTTGTAAGTACGCGTGTGAGTAGCTAGCAATTGGTCAGATTTCATGGCCAACTGCAAGGGATGATTTGTGACAAGAAAGTTAAGCTTTCAGTTTAACAACAAATCAATCAGCTTTCAGTAGTACACTAGTGAAATATTATGGGGCAGTGGCTTAGCACCTATGCGAATGCCGGGGAGGACGACAAGACGAATCGTGGCAGGATCGGAGGCATCAACATGGAAGAAGAATGGATCCCCATCATCACGAATAATCATCCCTACGCGCGTGAGGAAACGAACCGCATTAGGGAAGGGAAGGGAACCAAATCGAAACCAAACCGAAAAAAAGAAACAGAGATGGTGGCGACCTGACCCATTACTGAATTGCTTGCATTATTGAACTAACAGCCAGCAACATTTCAAGTGATAACTGAACGTGGAGCATTTGACAAAAGTCAGGACTGACATCCAGCAACGGCAGGTGGAGCACAAAGGTCCAAACTGAATCCCCTAAGATGCATCTAGAACTTGAATAAAAAGCTTGCGCTTTGCCGAAATTAACTCACGTCTGATGAAGTCGATGTGGGAGATAGATCCGTGTTCCTCCCCGCCTTGTCACTCACCATCCCCATGAGCCTGACCTGCGTATCCCAAACCCAAGCAACCGTAGTGAGTGCTTCCTCACAGGAAAGTGGAAACTAGCGTTGTAAATATGCGTGTAAGTAGCAGTTGGTCAGATTTCGTGGCCAACTGCAAGCAATGATTTGTGGCAAGAAAGTCAAGCTTCCAGTTTAACAACAAATCAATCAGATTTCAATAGTACACTAGTGAAATATTATGGGGCAGTTGTCGGTGTCAAAACCGGCGGATCTCGGGTAGGGGGTCCCAAACTGTGCGTCAAGGTTGGATGGTAACAGGAGACAAGGGACACTTTATTTTACCCAGGTTCGGGCCCTCTCAATGGAGGTAAAATCCTACTCCTGCTTGATTAATATTGATGATATGGGTAGTAGCAGAGTAGATCTACCACGAGATCAAGGAGGCTAAACCCTAGAAGCTACCCTATGGTATGATTGTCGTATGATGAAGTTGCTTGTTCTGTTATCCTATGGACTACAACCCTCCGGTTTATATAGACACCGGATAGGGTTAGGGTTACACAGAGTCGATTACAATGGTAGGAGATCTTGAGTATCCGCATGCCTAGCTTGCCTTCCACGCCAAGGAAAGTTCCTTCCGGACACGGGACGAAGTCTCCAATCTTGTATCTTCATAGTCCTGGAGTCCGGCGAAGGTATAGTCCGGCTATCCGAACACCCCCTAATCCAGGACTCCCTCAGTAGCCCCTGAACCAGGCTTCAATGACGACGAGCCCGGCGCGCAGATTGTCTTCGGCATTGCAAGGCGGGTTCCTCCTCCAAATTCTTCAAGAAGATTGTAAACACCAAAAATAGTGTCTGGCTCTGCAAAACAAGTTTCCACATATTGCCATAGAGAGAATAATTAACACAAATCAAATCTGCTGACGTATTCCGCAGTGCGTCATAACACTACGGCCAAGCTCTTTACACAAATTATTTTCACTTTTCCACCTCAGCGCGTTTAGCGAGGCGGTTTTCTTGGCACGTCTTGTCAAAGCAGAGATCGTGTGCCCTCCTTTGACGGGATTCTCATCAATACAGACGTGGGTAACCCAATCGTGCCCGTTAGCACGTTTCCTTAATTAAAGGCTAGTCCCAAACGGTCACGGGGAGGGCTCTTGGTATTCGACCTCTTATAAAGAGACCATGGCCCTACTTCTTTCTTTTACCCTCAAAACGAGTTCGCCTGTCGCCTCGAGTTCCAACACCCTAGGCTCCAGATTCCAGGCGCATCGGACCTTCGACAATGTCCGGTTTCGACCTCCAAGGCCGATGGATGCCCTCCTCCATCACGGAGGAGGACGTATTAAGGTTGAGGGAGGCTAAGTTCTTGACCAGTGAGATTTCGCACAGGTTGCCTGCTCAAGGACATGTTATTCCCAGTCCCCAGCCCGGTGAGAGCGTGGTGTTCATATCCCACTTTCTTCGGGGGTTAGGCTTCCCAATGGATCCCTTTGTGAGGGGACTGTTGTTTTATTATGGGATGGATTTTCATGACTTAGCTCCGGAGTCCATCCTCCATATCTCCTCATTCATCATTGTGTGCGAAGCGTTCCTCCATGTTACCCCTCACTTCGGATTATGGCTCAAGACCTTCAAAGTGGAGCCGAAGATGATCGAGGGGCGACATGCAGAGTGCGGAGGCGCTATTATAAGTAAGAATGTCGATGCTCCATGGCCCGAGGGCTCTTTTCAAGAGGAGTTCGGCTTGTGGCAACAAGAGTGGTTCTATATCACCGCTCCAAAGGGCACCAAATGGGTGGCGCCTCCTGCCTTTCGCTCGGGTCCCCCACCACGGCTAGCGTCGTGGGTCAGCAAAGGGTTAGATTGGGGATTACCCAAGGACGTGCCTTTGTTGCAGGGCCGCATTAGGGATCTCTTAAAAGGAGACCTCCACCTGGTTAAAGTGACGCAGGTCATGCTGATTCGCCGAATACTGCCTGGCAAACGTCGCTCCCTTCACCTGTGGGAGTTCAATCCGGAGGGACCACGGGCTCTCCAGCATTTCATGGGCGCAACACCCGCGGAGATGTATAAACTGTTCTTCGGATCACAAGCGAAGTGTCCGGATTTGACCGAAGATGCAGGCCTAAGCTGCAATCGCCCGGATTCTCAAGTAAGTAACCTTGTGCCCGGATCTGCTATCCGCATAATTATCGTAAATTTGCCCCTAAAGAGCTGTCCTTTTAAACAGGAGTGGATAGCGACAGCAAAGCTGATCAGGTGTCCGGCTCCCCTTCCCGAAACCAGGCCGGATCCCGTACTTGCCAGGATGTTGAAGATAATGCCTTTGGAGGGAAGTAAAGGGGAGGACAAGGAGACTATGGCTTCCTCGAAGGAGGCCACTCCGAAGGGAGGAAGCGACAATTCCTCTCCTAAGGGGCAGAAAAGGGCCGCCTCTGACGACCCGGAGACCATGGCCTCGAAGCGGGGGGGGGGGGAAATCCTTGTCAGAGGGTCCGACGCCGGGGAGCCCCTCGGCCGAACTACGCCCTCAAAGGGACCAGCTCTCCAGCGAGCCGTAAGTAGGAAAAGATTTTCCTTTTGAGAGAAATCCTTGATTTATATCTAAGAAGATTTAACCGAAATCTTACCTTGTAGTTCGGACCTCAGCCCTTCTCAGCAGAGCTCATCCTCGGGGGATCTTCTTCCGGAGATGATGGAGAGCGGGACGCCTCCCCCTTTCATACCGCCTAACGAAGCGGGCGACCTTGAGGTGTCATCGCGAAGGGTTTCTCCGAATCCAGCAGGGGCGGGAGGTAGCCATGCGGCCCCCCAAGGTTCTCGGCGTCCGGCCTTTGAAAGAGGCCATAGGACAAGTCCGGCACCGTCTGGTGCTCGGCCGGAGGAGCTAAAGATTCTGCTGGGGCGAGCCTCTATCTCAGAGGAACACCGTGCATTGATGGGCACGGTGATTGAAAGGATTTCATCCGCAGAAAGCGGATTGCATGAGGCCGTCAAAAGTTTATTGACGGGTTTTGAGGTACGTTAAATAATGTACACTTGTGTCAATTGCGCATAAATAAGGTGCGCCCTGTGTAGATAGTAGCCCCTGAGACTCTGTGCATCGTCAAAATTGACAACGCGCAGAGGATCTTAATCCCAGGTCCTTTAAGTGGCACCTTTATATATAGGTGGCTAATTGTCCGGAGTCAAGCCGGGTTGGTGATTTTGCCGAACTGAAGCAGCAACTTGATGTGGCAGATGCCGACATCGCGCTGGTCAACAAGCGGCTTGATGATGCTCAAGGTATGTAATTCATTGGGCGGCGGCTAGTAAGAGGAGCTTTATGTCAATATCTTACCGTGTTTGTGCTTGACGCCGATGGTGCGGCCGCCGTGGAGGGTCTTAGGGCCGAACTCGCCCGAGCGAAGGAACAAGCCAGAAAAAGCGATGCGGCCGCCAGAAAAGCCCTTAAAGAGCTGAAAGCCGAACAGGCTGCCCATTGCCAAAGCAAGGAGGAGATGGCCGATATGGCCGTAAAGTTTAAAAGTGCTACTGACCGTTGCAAGCTTCTTGAAGAAGAAGGCCGGGCAAGGAAAACGGGCTTAGAGAAGGCCGTTGCTGATGCCAAGGATGCTCGCTCTGCGATGAGAGCAGCAAGGGAAGAGCTGCGTCAAGCCGGACAAATTGCGGATGGAAAGCCCTTTACGCTGCGAAGGAAATTTTATGATTCGAAGTTCGCTCCGTTGGACCGGATGTGGAGTGTGGAGGACACCTATCTGGATTTGGCGGCGAGTGCCGCTGATGCGACCGAACACTTTCGAGATAAAAAAGATCACGAAGTGGAAAGGCTTTTCTGGTCGCAGTTCCTCAATCTAGAGCGTCCACTAGCAGTGGACGATCGCCTGGCTCAATGGGCCGAGCTGAATAGGTTGTCCGGACTCGCCATGAAGTACGTCATGGGTCATCTGTGGCCGGGGAGGTCAGAGCCGAAGAGTTATTTCAGCTTGATGCAGCAATTTCTTGACGTGGTGCCACATATCAATGCGATGAAGAGGTCAGCGTGCATAGAGGGCGCGCGGATGGCTCTTGCCCGTGTCAAGACATACTGGGCAGATATGGAGACCACCGTTGTTGCGTCTCGGGATTCGGACAAAAGCCGAGTACCCTCCGAGCACTATTTTCAGGAAGTCCTTGAAGGTGCTCGTGTAATAGAGACGCAGTGCTCGAAGGATGCTATCTTATGATAGCATATGTAATCATAAAACAGTATTTTGATAAATTGTAGTGGCATTTTTAGACTTGTGCCTTCAAGTATTAGAAAAACCTCCTGTGCGGACGTTTTAATATATATATATATATATATATATATATATATATATATATATATATATATATATATATATATATATATATATATATATATATATATATATAATCTGAAAGATTGCAGTCGTTGGCTTCAGCCCCCACGCACATAGTGCGGTGGTGCGCGCAGAAGACGCCTTTTCACACTTAACCCAACGTCTTGGTCCTACAAAGGAGGTGATAGCGCAGCGGGCTAGGCAACCGGACTATAATGCTTTAACACTTTCACTTAGCCATAGGAGCTTGACAGTGGGACTATTTAGGTAGCCCCTTAGTGGCGACTGCGCTCGCCCGAATTCGGGGCGCGTATGTGCCTGGTCGGGAAACGGCCCTTCGTCAAAGCGGAGGAATCCGATAAATTCCGATAAGTCATCGAGTGGCGACCAGTCTCACGCTACATCATGACAGTCAGTTTTCGGCTTTCTCTACTGAGGTGCTCGCCCGGCCGAACCGGGGCACAATCGCAGTAGTTCTCCTGGTGCTACCTTAGCCGATAGAGCGGAACGTAAGGTAGCCGAACTCAGGAGCCGGGCAACCCAATATTTGACGAAAGACATGATTCAGAGTTGATGCATATAATGCCAAAACTCGCGACGCCGAACACTCCCTAAGGTGTTCGGTCTTTATGAGTGCGGACGAAACAACACTCTTTATTATTTAAAAAAGCCCCTAGTGTCCAGGTACGCGCAAAAATTCTGGCGTGGCCACATGCCAAGACGCCAGCCTCCTCCTTGGTTATAGAAGAGGAAACCAGGGGATGTATAGCACCAAGAGACAGTAAAAAAGGTTTACGCAGGGTCTTAATCTAAAAAGAATCCTTAGGATGGGTCC
The DNA here is from genome assembly GCF_002162155.2 of Triticum dicoccoides. Classification (NCBI taxonomy): domain Eukaryota; kingdom Viridiplantae; phylum Streptophyta; class Magnoliopsida; order Poales; family Poaceae; genus Triticum; species Triticum dicoccoides. The sequence goes on from NC_041387.1 coordinate 18,556,246, forward strand.
CTACTGCACGTCTACGCCTGTGTCTCCGTTGTGCCGTATCCTGGACGGGCGCCGCACGACGTTCATCTGTAAGAGAGAGGAACTGAATTTTAAAATGGGTCGTGCGGAACAAAAACAAAATATAAAGTAAAATATATAAAATTGAGCTTTATTGTCTCTGCATATAGCCCCTAGTACGGGGGTATATGGCCTCCAAGCCTGCGTTGATGATGGACTTGTGGCAAACTCGTCTATTCCGGGTCCGTGGCCTTTAATGACCTATGTCGGAAAGTTTTTTGGCTGGTGAGGCCATTTTATTGTGCGGCTGTCTAAGCGGCCGCACAGTCCTCCATTTGTGGGGGAGGCATACACTAGTGCGTCCCCTTCAAAGATATGATGCCTCGTGGACCGGGCATCTTAAGCGTGAGGGATGCATAGTGCGGTATTGCGTTAAAGCGAGCGAAAGCTCCGCGTCCCAGTAGTGCTTGATAGCGACTTGAAAACGGGACGACATGGAAGGTCAGCTTTTCGCGACGGAAGTTATGGGCAGAGCCGAATATAACTTCGAGCCAGAGAGAACCCATACAACGGGTGTCTGGTCCAAGTGCTACCCCTTGAAAGGAGGTTTTGCTGCGGCGGATTCTTGCTGGGTTTATCCCCATGCGATGGATTGTATCCTGATATATCAGGTTTAGTCCACTGCCGCCGTCCATAAGGACATTTGTAAACTGGAATCCGCCAATTATTGGATCAAGTATCAGGGCAGTCCAGCTTGCGTTTTTGATATTTCTAGAATAGTCTAGCTGATCGAAAGTGATTGGTTTTAATAACCAGTGACGGGACCCCTTATGGGTAGGTTGTATTGTGCGTACCTTTATGGGTGCCACACGTTTTGTTACGCGAAGTAAGTTCACCGTTTTTACTTCTTGTGGGAAGTTCTTTTGTTTCCTGGTGCTCTGCTTCTGGGGTTCGAGCCCCTTGTGTTCGGCGTTGAGTCTTCCGGATTGTTCAAAAACCCAACAGTCTCTGTGGGTATGGTTAGCAGGCTTCCCAGGAGTACTGTGTATCTGACATATCCTGTCCAGGATTCTGTTTAAGTTGGACGGATCATCCCTATTATCCTGGAGGGGTGGTTTTGTCTGATTTTGTCGCGAGCCTTTGAATCCGGCATTGACTGTCGTGCTCTTCGGACTTTTTTCTTTAGTTCAGCGATGATCCTTGTTGCGTCGCGGTTTTCCGTTTCCATCCCTGATTTCGGATGTACTTGGGTCGCTGGGGCTACATCTTGCCAACCAGCTGTCCTCTCCTGCGCAAAAGCAGGTCATGAGGCTTGTGAGTGCGGCCATAGTTCTTGGCTTTTCCTGGCCGAGGTGTCTGGCAAGCCATTCGTCTCGGACATTATGCCTGAAAGCTGCTAAGGCTTCGGCATCCGAACAATCCATTATCTGATTCTTTTTAGTAAGGAATCTATTCCGGAACTGCCGAGCTGATTCTCCGGGCTGTTGAGTTATGTGGCTGAGATCGTCTGCATCCGGGGGGCGGACATAGGTCCCTTGAAAATTTGCTCGAAAAGCATCCTCGAGCTCTTCCCAACTTCCAATTGAGTTTTCGGGAAGGCTTTTAAGCCAGTGCCGGGCTGACCCTTTAAGCTTAAGGGGTAAATATTTGATGGTGTGGAGATCATCTCCTCTAGCCATATGTATGTGGAGGATATAGTCCTCGATCCAGACTCCGGGGTCTGTTGTTCCATCATACGCCTCTATGTTGACGGGTTTGAATCCCTCTGGAAATTCATAGTCCAGAACCTCATCGGTGAAGCATAGGGGGTGTGCGGCGCCCCTGTATTTGGGTGTGCCGGATTCTGATGATGGCTTTTTCGCATTGCTTGCGAGAGCTTGCTTTCTTGGCCCATAAATGGACCTGGCTGGGCCATGATGCGAATCCTTAACTGGGTCGCATGCCGCCTTAAGTGCGGCGCCGCTTGCCGTTTTATGCTGGCCATGGGGTCGTCTATCCGACCGTGTGGCTTTCTTATTTTTTGAACGCGAGGGCTCTAGGGCCTCTTCGTCGAATTCGGGCAGTAGCTTTCTCTTCGGATAGCTTTTAGTGCGGCGACTGCCGCCGTATTTATCTGCGGTGTTGATTACCTTGCTCCATCTGATTCTGAGTGCATCTTCCGCCGTCTTTAGCTTCCGCTTCTGCTTTTTCAGGTTGCGTGCAGTTGCAACGAGCCTTTCATGGAGATTCTTCTGCTCCGTGGGTTTATCCGGCGTAAGGTCGTCCGGAGTTCCGTTATGGCCGGGGGAGGGCTGTTCGGTTTCTCTATCAGTGTTGCCCTGTTCGGACGGTTGCTCTAAGGCATGCTCGTCATCTACCGACTCATCCTGCTCTATGGCTAGGTCTTTATCGAGGCGGGGCTTGGGTCGGCGCTTTCACCGACGCTTTGATTGCTTTTCGAGGGATTTATCCCCTTTTCCATCCCCCTTTTCCTTGTTGTCGTTTCCTTTAGGGGTATCCACCATGTACACATCGTTAGATGGGGTGGCTGTCCAATGCCCTATGGGTGTTGATTCATCTGTATCTCCTGCATCGTCATCCATGCTGTCGATGTCTGCGGAGTCGAAGTTGAGCACGTCGTTTAAATTGTCGACGGTAGCTACTAAGTGGGTGGTGGGTGGGCTTTGAATTTCTTCGTCGCCCGAATCCCAACCTTGCTGACCGTAGTTCGGCCAGGGCTCTCCTCATAAAGAGAGAGACTTGAGAGATTTTAGGATATCACCAAAAGGTGAGTGCTGAAAGATGTCCGCGGCGATGAACTCCATTGTAGGCGCCCAATCGGATTCGATCGGCAGGGGCGCGGGAGGCTCGGAGTTCGGAGAAGAATCCGGCTCCTCGGAGTCATGGGCCATGCGGAGTGCGGGGCCGACGTTCGGCTTGATTGCCTTTGAGATCGCAGCCCCCGAGGTGACGTCCAACCGTTCATCCTCAATTAGCGCAGTAGGCTCTGAGTCAACGGTCGGAACCGGTGCATGGGCGGCCTCCAGGACACTGTTCGGAGGCTGAGCTAGATCATGCCCCTCGAGATAGTGCGGCGCGCTTGGCTGTGGCTCGAACCCGTCGAAGATCAAGTCTCCGCGGATATCAGCCGTGTAGTTTAAGCTTCCAAACCTGACTTGATGGCCAGGGGCGTAGCTTCCGATCTGCTCCAGATGACCAAGCAAATTGGCCCGCAGAGCGAAGCCGCCGAAGACGAAGATCTGTCCGGGGAGAAAAGTCTCACCCTGAACCTCGTCGTTGTTGATGATCAAAGGAGCCATCGGGCCTAAAGGCGACGACACAGAGGAACTCTCAATGAAAGCACCAATGTCGGTGTCAAAACCGGCGGATCTCGGGTAGGGGGTCCCGAACTGTGCGTCAAGGTCGGATGGTAAAAGGAGACAAGGGACACTTTATTTTACCCAGGTTCGGGCCCTCTCGATGGAGGTAAAACCCTACTCCTGCTTGATTAATATTGATGATATGGGTAGTACCAGAGTAGATCTACCACGAGATCAAGGAGGCTAAACCCTAGAAGCTAGCCTATGGTATGATTGTCGTATGATGAAGTTGCTTCTTCTGTTGTCCTACGGACTACAACCCTCCGGTTTATATAGACACCGGATAGGGTTAGGGTTACACATAGTCGGTTACAATGGTAGGAGATCTTGAGTATCCGCATCGCCTAGCTTGCCTTCCACACCAAGGAAAGTTCCTTCTGGACACAGGACGAAGTCTTCAATCTTGTATCTTCATAGTCCTGGAGTCCGGCGAAGGTATAGTCCGGCTATCCGAACACCCCCTAATCCAGGACTCCCTCAGCAGTGCCTTAGCACCTATGCGAATGCCGGGGAGGACGATGAGAAGAATGAATCCCCATCATCACGGTGGTGAACCTACGTGCATGAGGAAACGAACCGCATCAGGGAAGGGAAGGGAAGAGAACCAAATCGAAACCAAAACCTTAAAAATGAACGGAGGGGGAGAGATGGTGGTGACCTGACCTTGGTGCGCATCCATCCTCACCAGATGGAGCGAGAAAGGCTTCTCCTTCCTAGCTTGCCCCCAAACTGAATGAACGCATCAGTCAGACGCAAAGATGAACAGAACCAGAATGAATCAGGGGAGAAGAGGAGGGATTCATACCTGGAGAAGAGGGTCGCGGGCGAGGAGGGATGGTCTGGTGGGAGCTCCACCCTTGACTCCTCCGCTGCCCCTGCGGGGTCGTGGAGGACGAGGACGCCGTGGCAGTGGCGGATCTGCATGCCACCTGACCATGACCAGGTCGAGCAGGGGGCGGGAGTGTGCGCCGGCGCCGATGGGAAAGAGGCCGGGGTGGAAGGAGGAGGCGGCGGTGGGAGAGGACCATGGCCGCGGTGGTAGCGGATGCGCGTCCGTCCTCGCGTCTACGCGGCGGTGACGAAGGGGCTGGAGTTGGTCGGCGGCGGGGCTGGGGTTTGGGTCGGGGGAGAAGAGTTCAGTTTGGGTTGGGCCTGGCTGGGGTTGGGACTTCGGGGTGGGGTGGAGGATGTTTTCATTTTGGGTTTGAACCGTAACCGTGAATATTTTCACGCCTCAGCGCGGTGATGGCTTCTCGCCCCTCGTTGGTTACCCCAAGTGGAAGGTTTGAGATGCAGTGTAGCGGAAGTTTTCCCTTGGCAAAGATACCAAGGATCGATTTCCCCTGAGACTCCCAGTTTCAACAAGAAGGTGTTAACTGCTAACGGCGCCAGATATTAGCAATCAACGTGGACCTGCACACAGATACAAATAACTTTGCTCCCAACGAGTACAGAGAGGTTGTCAATCCCTCCGGCCTTGTCGTTTACAAAGGATCAAACACAAGTGATAATAGTGATAGGTAATGCTGCAAATAATAAGTAAAAGCGGAAAGTAAATAGCGGATGTAATCAATGATGGTAATATGGACCGGGGTACCATGATGTTCACTAGTGATGTCTCTCTCCCAAAAGACGATAAAACAGCTATGTGAGGTAAACAAATTACAGCTGGGCAATTGACAGAATTATGTGCGCAAACCAATGCTAACTATGCTGCAAGAAAGGTAGAGGTTCAAAGCATGGGCGGTACGCCAAGGCAAGTAGACCGCAATCCATCTGCATCTACTACTGATCATCCACCTTGAGATATCTATCCAGAACATCTCGCTGGTATTAAGTTGCGAGTCCCACCCATAGTGTAAACTCAAAGCAACAGACAACTGCATTAAAAGAACTTTGCGTAAAGTAAACAATCCTTGCACCCGCGGGCACAAGCACCGTTGTTTTCCCCCTTGTGGCAACCACACATCCCCTAGACTCATGTTTCTGTCACTCAAACTAGTCATCAAGGGGCATGAACCCACAATCGAGCATAACGTTCCCTCTTGGAGTCACTACCTACTACTTGGCCAAAGCAATAAATAGCAACGGAGAACATGCAAGAATTACTTATGAACATAAATATAAAAGAGGTAAATCAAATATATTACTCAAACACAATCTGAACATAATCTCACAATCCATCGGATCCCAGCAAACTCAACATAGCAACAGCATAAGGATTACATATGTGCCTCGATCATGTAGGGCAGCTCACGAGGTCTAATTAGTGAAGCACAAGAAGGGGAGGAGAACATCACATAGCTACTGGTCATGGACCCATGGTCCAAGGGAGACTACTCACAACTCATCCGGGAGGCGTCCATGGTGGTGGAGAGGCTCCCGGTGGTGATCCTCCCCTCCGGCAGGGTGCCGGGAAGAGTTCTCCTGGTGCTCCCGATCTTGGAAGCGCGGCGGCGGCGGAACAGAGACGAGATCGCGAAAAAGGGTTCCGTCCTCGAGGGTTTCGGGACGCGTGTTAAATATATGCCAAAGGGGGGCATCAGTGGAGGCCTAGGGGGGCCCAGGCGGCCACCTGGCGCGGCCAAGAGGGGGGCCGCGCCGCCAGGGCGCCTGGAGCCCTGGTGGCCCCCCTCCGGCCCTACTTCGGCCGTCTGGAAGCTTCCGGAACGCTGATTTTTATATAATTTTTCCGGAATTTTTCTGGCAGTTTATGTGACGGGAAAAACTGAAATACAAAAAGAGCAGAAAACAGAAACTGGCACTGGGGTGCACTGAGTTAATAGGTTAGTCCAAATATGATCAAAAGTGTATGGAAGTGTATAAATATCATAGCAATATCACCCAAAAGAGGCATGGAGCAAGCAGAAATTATAGATATGTTTTGGACGTATCGACATCCCCAAGCTTAATTCCTGCTCGTCCTCGAGTAGGTAAATGATAACAAGAATAATTTCTGTGGTGACATGCTATTAACCATATAAGGACTTTTCGTAGTCTCATGGCAAAAGCTTACTGAGACAATGAGTCTGTAGTAATTTTGTTGCCTCACGAGAAAATCACAAAGAACTGAAAGTTTTACAATATGATACTGAAACATCAAATAGATTTGTAATGAGCATGGTGTGCAAATATGATAAAGTGATATCTCGCTTGCCCCCTTTAGTGAAGCAAAACATAAATGCAGGGGCACCTCCAAGGTTTAAGTGATGACTAGATACAATGATTTCAGAATAAACGATATCATAATCATGCAAAAGACAATGCTACTTTGGGACTATGCACATTACACTCAGAATGACAATAATGCTCTCAGTAGTTGGTGCTTTTTAAAAGAAGGTGGAGACTCTCGAACTGTGGCTTTTGTTGGCAAGGTTGAAAACCCGTAGTCGGAAACAAAGACAAAGCATGTACCAGAGCTCTTGGTTTTAAAAACAGAGGTAATAATTATTTTTTTGGATATGCATGTTTCGTCAACGAATGCTAGCAGATAACTCAATCACTTCTTGAGCTGGACAAGTTTCGAGGAACGGCTCCCGAATGAGGACCATAACATCCTCTTAATCTCCTTTGTTTATCACTGCCAAAGTTTTCTGATTTCTCATGAACAAAGCGTGAAGGAGGGTTTGTTTGTTGTATTATCTTTTATGAGTCGGGTGCACTCTATTCCAGTTCCTTCTCGTATTAGGGGTTTGCACATTAGACATGCAATCCCGGGGTGAAGCTTGTCCAACTTAAAAAGATCATGAATTAACTACTACTTCCTCATGAGCTAAAACAGAGGCACAAAATAGAAATGCTTTTTTGAATAATTTCGAGATGGTACATGAAAGTCCTTTAAAAAAGGAAGCGCTCGGTAAGAGCGCTGCTACTATGCACATAGCAGTAGCGCTGTAGATACAAAACACACTACTATTATAATTGCCAGACCGTTGCAGGGAGGCTAGGTATACTAGTAGCTCTCATACATAAAAAGTGCTACTGCTATTGAACTAAGCAATAGCGCTTTCCTCTAACCAGCGCTACTGCTAAATTCAGTCCTCTCCTAAGATCAAAGTTTAGTCCCACCTTGATCCGCGAACAGAATGTTTACCACCTTAAATATGGTGCTTCTCAAACTATCACAACCACTTGGTCTTTATTGTACTCTATGTGTAGGATCTGTGGCAAACCGGCGAAGATTCATACTGACAATTTAGACTCTACAAAAAAAGATCAATGATGACCAATGCCTTTTTTAATTTGATGTTTTTTACATGCTAATGATCATAGCCTTAGTAGTAGCGCTGGTTCCACAAAAAAACACTATTGCTAATGATCTTAGCAGTAGCACTTGTTCCACTAAAGCGCTACTGCTATGTATCTTAGCAGTAGCGGTGGTTACAGACTAGCGCTACTACTATGGATACCTTATAAACACGCCCCCGCCCACGCGCGTCCTCACTCTCCCCTCACACTCTCACTCCCCACTCCACTGTGCGCCGTCGCCCACCAGCACTCCCCAAGGTACGTATCTGGCCCCCACCCTCCCCTCCCTCTCACCGCCCTCCTCT
>NC_041387.1:18564562-18619281 GCF_002162155.2 Triticum dicoccoides
AGAATGTAGGTATTTTGAATAGAATAAAATGGAAAATATAGGGAGAATGTAGGTATTTTGAATATGATAGAAGACTAGTGGATAGGTTTTCTGAATATAAAAAAGTTTTAGAAACAGAAAATTTTAGTAATATAATTTTTTAGGTATAGAAAATTTTCAATTATAGCTATTGGAATACTACATGAGAAATTTTTAGGTATCTAATTTAGTGATAAAAAATTTTAGTAAGAAAATTTAGGTATAGAAATTTTTTGTAATTTTTATTTTCAATATAGAAATGTATTGGAAATTTAATTATTTTTATGTCGTTATCACTTTGTCATCAAAGAATGCTATATGAGATTTGATGATCTAAATTTTTTACTCGGTGGAATATGCAGGCTTTGTAGGGTCGTGTCTTCTTGGAGTGATCATCATCTGAGCTACCTTTACTTCCTCTACACCCGAGTCGGTAAGCTAAAAGTCCACCTCCTCCTTCTCTACTCCTCGGTGTTGAATAAAGTACACTACTAGGGAAAACCTTATACACAGAGGTATAGCAGTAGCGCAGGTTAAAACAGGACGCTACTGCTACTTGGTAGTAGCGCGTTCTCACAAAGCGCGCTATAGCTATAGCTATAGCAGTAGCACGTCTGCTGGAAAAAAGCGCTACCACTATAATTCCCACCGTGTTGGCGGTAGGCTAGGAATAGTAGTAGTGATTCCGCAGAAAATGCGCTACCACTAAGTGCGTTGTAGCAGCGCGTTTCCTGCATAAAGCGCTACTGCTAAAAAGAAAATAAAATAATAAAATAGAAAAGTAAATGAAAATGAATGAAGTAGGTAAGAGAGAAATGAAAGAAAAGAAAATGTAAAGATAAACAAAAGAAAAAAATAAAGGAGAAAGGTATAGGAGTAGCGCGTTTTACAAGCCCGCGCTATAGATACGTTCCTTAGATAAAAGGAAAAGAAAAGGAAAATAAATAATTGTTTCCTATAGCAGTAGCGCGTTTTGCTAGAACGCGCTATAGCTAACTTAGCTATTGCGCGTTTTTCTACCAGTGTTACTGCTAGTTTGACTTAACCACTGGCGGGCTCAAAATTTTGCTAAGTCCTTTCCCCTCTCCCCCTGTTCCCCCAACTCCTCTGTCGCCGCCGTCGATCGCGCACGCCCTCGACCTCACCGCCGCCGCCCGAGGCCACCCTCAACCTCACCGCCGCTGCCCGAGGCCGCCCTCGACCTCACCGCCGCCGCCCTCGACCTCACCGCCGCCCGAGCCCGCCCAGGACCGCCGCCCTGCCCGAGCCCGAGCCCGCCCTCCCCGCTCGTGCCTCCGTCGTCGAGCACCTCCGCCACCGTCTCTCCCCTCTCTGTAAGCCCCCCACCCCTCCTCTCTCTCTGCATTTTCTTCTTGCCATGTTAATTAGCAGTAGTAGTAGATGTTAATTAGTAGTAGGGTTCATAGATAATGTTTTTTAGTAGTAGTAGTAGTAGTACTAGTACTAGTAGTAGATGTTAATTAGTAGTAGTGGTGGTATCTCTGGGCCCTCTCGGTAATGCACATCACTATAAGCCTCGCAAGCAATGTGACTAATGAGATAATTGCGGGATTATGCAGTACTGCTGCCTCTTGAGCATTGCGTTGGTTTTCCCTTGAAGAGGAAAGGGTAATGCAGCAAAGTATCGTAATTATTTCCCTCAGTTTTTGAGAACCAAGGTATCAATCGAGTAGGAGGCTACGTGCGAGTCCCTCGCACCTACACAAACAGATAAATCCTCGTAACCAACGTGATAAGGGGTTGTCAATCCCTACACGGTCATTTACGAGAGTGAGATCTGATAGATATGATAAGATAATATTTTTGGTATTTTTATAATAAAGATGCTAAGTAAAATAAAAGCAAAATAAAAAGCAACGAAAATAACTAAGTGTTGGAAGATTAATATGATGGAAGATAGACCCGGGGGCCATAGGTTTCACTAGTGGCTTCTCTCAAGAGCATAAGTATTTTACGGTAGGTGAACAAATTACTGTTGAGCAATTGACAGAATTGAGCATAGTTATGAGAATATCTAGGTATGATCATGTATATAGGCATCACGTCCGAGACAAGTAGGTCGACTCCTGCCTGCATCTACTACTATTACTCCACACATCGACCGCTATCCAGCATGCATCTAGAGTATTAAGTTCATAAGAACAGAGTAACGCCTTAAGCAAGATGACATGATGTAGAGGGATAAATTCATGCAATATGATAAAAGACCCATCTTGTTATCCTCGATGGCAACAATACAATACGTGCCTTGCTGCCCCTACTGTCATTGGGAAAGGACACCGCAAGATTGAACCCAAAGCTAAGCACTTCTCCCATTGCAAGAAAGATCAATCTAGTAGGCCAAGCCAAACTGATAATTCGAAGAGACTTGCAAAGATACCAATCATACATAAAAGAATTCAAAATATTCAAATATTGTTCATAGATAAACTTGATCATAAACCCACAATTCATCGGTCTCAACAAACACACCGCAAAAGAAGATTACATCGAATAGACCTCCACGAGAGAGGGGGAGAACATTGTATTGAGATCCAAAAAGAGAGAAGAAGCCATCTAGATAATAACTATGGACCCAAAGGTCTGAGGTAAACTACTCACACTTCATCGGAGAGGCTATGGTGTTAATGTAGAAGCCCTCCGTGATCGGCGTGATCAATGCCCCCTCCGGTGGAGCTCCGGAACAGGCCCCAAGATGGGATCGCATGGGTACAGAAGGTTGCGGTGGTGGAATTAGGTTTTTGGCTTCGTATCTGATCGTTTGGGGTACGTAGGTGTATATAGGAGGAAGGAGTACGTCAGTGGAGCAACGTGGGGCCCACGAGGGTGGAGGGCGCGCCTGGGGGGTAGGCGCGCCCCCTACCTCGTGGCTTCCTCGAAGCTTCCTTGACGCAGGGTCCAAGTCTCGTGGATCATGTTCGTTCCAAAAATCACGTTCCCGAAGGTTTCATTCCGTTTGGACTGCGTTTGATATTCTTTTTCTGCAGAACTCTGAAATAGGCAAAAAACAGCAATTCTGGGCTAGGCCTCCGGTTAATAGGTTAGTCCCAAAAATAATATAAAAGTGAATAATAAAGACCAATAATGTCCAAAACAGAAGATAATATAGCATGGAGCAATCAAAAATTATAGATATGTTGGAGACGTATCAAGCATCCCCAAGCTTAATTCCTGCTCGTCCTCGAGTAGGTAAATGATAAAAATAGAATTTTTGATGTGGAATGCTACTTGGCATAATTTCAATGTGATTCTTCTTAATTGTGGTATGAATATTCAGATCCGAAAGATTCAAGTTAAAAGTTCAATATTGACATAAAAACAATAATACTTCAAGCAAACTAACTAAGCAATTATGTCCTCTCAAAATAACATGGCCAAAGAAAGTTCATCCCTACAAAATCATATAGTTTGGTCATGCTCCATTTTCGTCACACAAGAATGCTCTCATCATGCACAACCCCGATGACAAGCCAAGCAATTGTTTCATACTTTAGTAATCTCAAACTTTATAAACCTTCATGCAATACATGAGCGTGAGCCATGGATATAGCACTATGGGTGGAATAGAGTATAATGATGGGGGTTATGTGGAGAAGACAAACAAAGGAGAAAGTCTCACATCAACGAGGCTAATCAATGAGCTATGGAGATGCCCATCGATTGATGTTAATGCAAGGAGTAGGGATTGCCATGCAACGGATGCACTAGAGCTATAAATAAATGAAAGCTCAACAAAAAACTAAGTGGGTGTGCATCCAACTTGCTTGCTCACGAAGACCTAGGGCATTTGAGGAAGCCCATCGTTGGAACATACAAGCCAAGTTCTATAATGAAACTTCCAACAAGTATATGAAAGTGATAACTCAAGAGACTCTTGATATGAAGAACATGGTGCTACTCTGAAGCACAAGTGTGGAAAAAGGATAGTAGCATTGTCCCTTTTTATTTCTCTTTTTTTGGGCCTTCTTTTTTTGGCCTTTCTCTTTTTTATTTTTTTGGGACAATGCTCTATTAAATGATGATCATCACACTTCTATTTATTTACAACTCAATGATTACAACTCGATACTAGAACAAGGTATGACTCTATATGAATGCCTCCGGCGGTGTACCGGGATATGCAATGAACCAAGAGTGACATGTATGGAAGAATTAGGAATGGTGGCTTTGCCACAAATACTATGTTAACTACATGATCGTGCTAAGCAATATGACAATGATGAACGTGTCATGATAAACGGAACGGTGGAAAGTTGCATGGCAATATATCTCGGAATGGCTATGGAAATGCCATAATAGGTAGGTATGGTGGCTGTTTTGAGGAAGATATAAGGAGGTTTATGTGTGAAAGAGCGTATCATATCACAGAGTTTGGATGCACCGGCAAAGTTTTCACCAACTCTCAATGTGAGAAAGGGCAATGCACGGTACCGAAGAGGCTAGCAATGATGGAAAGGTGAGAGTGCGTATAATCCATGGACTCAACATTAGTCATAAAGAACTCACATACTTATTGCAAAAATCTACAATTCATCAAAAACCAAGCACTACGCGCATGCTCCTAGGGGGATAGATTGGTAGGAAAAGACCATCGCTCGTCCCCGACCGCCACTCATAAGGAGGACAATCAAAGAACACCTCATGTTTCAAATTTGTTACATAACGTTTACCATACGTGCATGCTACGGGACTTGCAAACTTCAACACAAGTATTTCTCAAATTCACAACTACTCAACTAGCACAACTTTGATATCACTACCTCCATATCTCAAAACAATCATCAAGTATCAAACTTCTCTTAGTATTCAAAGCACTCATAAGAAAGTTTTTACTATTCTTGAATACCTAGCATATTAGGATTATTTAAGCAAATTACCATGAGAAATCAAAAGTTTCTATAAAACAAATCCACCACCGTGCTCTAAAAGATATAAGTGAAGTACTAGAGCAAAAACTATATAACTCAAAAGATATAAGTGAGGCACATAGAGTATTCTAATAATTTCTGAATCATGTGTGTCTCTCTCAAAAGGTGTGTACAGCAAAGATGATTGTGGTAAACTAAAAAAATAAATACTCAAATAATACAATACGCTCCAAGAAAAACACATATCATGTGGTGAATAAAAATATAGCTCCAAGTAAAGTTACCGATGGAAGTAGACAAAAGAGGGGATGCCTTCCGAGGCATCCCCAAGCTTTGGCTTTTAGGAGTCCTTAGATTATCTTGGGGGTGCCATGGGAATCCCCAAGCTTAGGCTCTTGCCACTCCTTGTTCCATAATCCATCAAATCTTTCACCCAAAACTTGAAAACTTCACAACACAAAACTTAGCAGAAAATCTCGTGAGCTCCGTTAGCGAAAGAAAACAAAATACCATTTCAAGGTACTGTAATGAACTCATTATTTATTTATATTGGTGTTAAACCTACTGTATTCCAACTTCTCTATGGTTTATAAACTATTTTACTAGCCATAGATTCATCAAAATAAGAAAACAACACACGAAAAACAGAATCCGTCAAAAACAGAATAGTCTGTAGTAATCTGTAACTAACGCAAACTTCTGGAACTCCAAAATATCAGACAAACTAGGAAAGACCTAAAAAAAATTCTTATTGATCAGCAGCAATTGGAATCAACATTTTATCATGTTCTGGTGATTTTTAACAATTATTTTCGTGAACAGAAAGTTTCTGGAATTTTCTGCAAGATCAAATAACTATCATCCAAGAAGATCCTATAGGTTTAACTTGGCACAAACACTAATTAAAATATAAAAACACATCTAACCAGAGGCTGGATCAAATATTTATTCCTAAAAAGAAGCAAAAAGCAAGAAAATAAAAATAAAATTGGGTTGCCTCCCAACAAGCGCTATCGTTTAACGCCCCTAGCTAGGCATAAAAGCAAGGATAGATCTAGGTATTGCCATCTTTGGTTTTAGGGAAGAAGAGAGCAAACTTGTTATCTATGGAATTAATCTTTCTATTTTGACAAAGTATGTGGCCATTAATGGTAGAAGAAAGATTAAGTATGTTGCGGAAATTGGCATCTAGGCTAGCCTTTATCTCTTTGATAGATTCATTTTGGTAAGAAAGCAAAAGAGATGTGGTTTCAACTTTCTCATTAATGGGGTGCCCAAATATAGTTTTCATATTTTCATAGGTGTCTATGGTGTCCGCTTCAAGAAAGCCCTCTTCAAAAATAGAATCTAAAACTTGTTTGAACGAAGCGGGCAACCCAACATAAAAGCTCTTTAAGTAAACCTCAATTTGATATTGGGGTACATAGCTGCCCGGATCCTTAACAGCCTATCCCAAGCATCTTTCAGAGATTCATCGAGTAAATAACGAAAAAATCTAGAATCATCCTCATCAAAATTACTAAGGTTCTCATTGATAACTCCGGCAGGTTTTTCCATAGTATTTCTACTTATGAGTTTAGATAAGATAGCAGGATTGTCTGAAGCTCTAAAACTCGGGAGAGAAACCCCAACTCTTTTTGATTCTGACATGGCGAGGGAAAAGCGAACGAAAAGAGGCAACCGGAAAAGAGAGGGCGAATAAAACAGCAAGGGTGAAATGGGGGAGAGGAAAATGAGAGGCAAATGGAAAATAATGTAATGTGGGAGATAACGGTTTGTGATGGGTACTTAGTATGTTGACTTTTGCGTAGACCTCCCCGGCAACGGCGCCAGAAATCCTTCTTGCTACCTCTTGAGCACTGCGTTGGTTTTCCCTTGAAGAGGAAAGGGTGATGCAGCAAAGTAGCATAAGTATTTCCCTCAGTTTTTGAGAACCAAGGTATCAATCCAGTAGGAGGCTACGCGCGAGTCCCTCGCACCTACACAAACAAATAAATCCTCGCAACCAACGCGATAAGGGGTTGTCAATCCCTACACGGTCACTTACGAGAGTGAGATCTGATAGATATGATAAGATAATATTTTTGGTATTTTTATAATAAAGATGCAAAGTAAAATAAAAGCAAAATAAAAAGCAACGAAAATAACTAAGTGTTGGAAGATTAATATGATGGAAGATAGACCCGGGGGCCATATGTTTCACTAGTGGCTTCTCTCAAGAGCATAAGTATTTTACGATGGGTGAACAAATTACCGTTGAGCAATTGATAGAATTGAGCATAGTTACGAGAATATCTAGGTATGATCATGTATATAGGCATCACGTCCGAGACAAGTAGACCGACTCCTGCATGCATCTACTACTATTACTCCACACATCGACCGCTATCCAGCATGAATCTAGAGTATTAAGTTCATAAGAACAAGAGTAACGCCTTAAGCAAGATGACATGATGTAGAGGGATAAATTCATGCAATATGATAAAAAAAACCATCTTGTTATCCTCGATGGCAACAATACAATACGTGCCTTGCTGCCCCTAGTGTCACTGGGAAAGGACACCGCAAGATTGAACCCAAAGCTAAGCACTTCTCCCATTACAAGAAAGATCAATATAGTAGGCCAAACCAAACTGATAATTCGAAGAGACTTGCAAAGATAACCAATCATACATAAAAGAATTCAGAAGATTCAAATATTGTTCAAAAATAAACTTGATCATAAACCCACAATCCATCGGTCCCAACAAACACACCGCAAAAGAAGATTACATCGAATAGATCTCCACGAGAGAGGGGGAGAACATTGTATTGAGATCCAAAAAGAGAGAAGAAGGAATCTAGGTAATAACTATGGACCCAAAGGTCTGAGGTAAACTACTCACACTTCATCGGAGAGGCTTTGGTGTTGATGTAGAAGCCCTCCTTGATCAATGCCCCCTCCGGCGGAGCTTCAGAACAGGCCCCAAGATGGGATCTCGTGGGTACAGAAGGTTGTGGCGGTGGAATTATGTTTTTGGCTCCGTATCTGATCGTTTGGGGGTACGTAGGTATATATAGGAGGAAGGAGTACGTCGGTGGAGCAACGTGTGGCCCACGAGGGTGGAGGGCGCGCCTGGGGGGGTAGGCGCGCCCCCTACCTCGTGGCTTCCTGGAAGCTTCCTTGACGTAGGGTCCAAGTCTCCTGGATCATGTTCGTTCCTAAAATCACGTCCCCGAAGGTTTCATTCCGTTTGGACTCCGTTTGATATTCTTTTTCTGCGAAAATCTGAAATAGGCAAAAAACAACAATT
The DNA here is from genome assembly GCF_002162155.2 of Triticum dicoccoides. Lineage (NCBI taxonomy): Eukaryota > Viridiplantae > Streptophyta > Magnoliopsida > Poales > Poaceae > Triticum > Triticum dicoccoides. The sequence continues at coordinate 18,572,763 of NC_041387.1, forward strand.
CTGGGCTGGGCCTCCAGTTAATAGGTTAGTCCCAAAAATAATATAAAAGTGACTAATAAAGCCCAATAATGTCCAAAACAGAAGATAATATAGCATAGAGCAATCAAAAATTATAGATATGTTGGAGACGTATCAAGTACAGAGCGAGTAAAGAGACTTGCCAGTAACGCGATTGAACTAGGTATGGTGATACCGATGATCGACTCTCGGGCAAGTAACATACCGATGACAAAGGGAACAATGTATGTTGTTATGCTATTTGACCGATAAAGATCTTCGTAGAATATGTAGGAGCCAATATGAGCATCCAGGTTCCGCTATTGGTTATTGACCGAAGATGTGTCTCGGTCATGTCTACATAGTTCTCGAACTCGTAGGGTCCGCACGCTTAACGTTCGATGATGATTTTTATTATGAGCTTTGTGATTTGATGTGCCGAAGGTTGTTCGGAGTCCCGGATGATATCATGGACATGACGAAGAGTCTCGAAATGGTCGAGACCTAAAGATTGATATATTGGAAGGCTATATTCGGACATCGGAAAGGTTCCGAGTGATTCGGGTATTTTTCAGAGCACCGCGGAGTTACGGGAATTCGCCAGGGGAAGTAGTGGGCTGTAATGGGCCATACGGGAAAGGAGAGAAGGGCCTCAAGGGGTGGCCGTGCGCCACCTCATGGCAAGTCCAAATTGGACCAGGGAGGGGGCGGCGCCCCCCTATCTTTCCTTCTCCCTCTCCTACTCCTTCCCTCTCTCCCCTCTTGGAAAAGGAAGGGGACTCCAACTAGGATTGGGAATCCTAGTTGGACTCCCCCTATAGGCGCGCCCCTCCTAGGCCGGCCTCCTCTTCCCCCCTTCTGTATATACGTGGCCAGGGGGCACCCCATTGACACACAAGTTGATATTTTAGCCGTGTGCGGTGCCCTCCTCCACAGTTACACACCTCGATCATATCGTCGTAGTGCTTAGGCGAAGCCCTGCGCCAGTAACTTCATCATCACCATCACCACGCTGTCATGCTGACGAAACTCACCCTCGCTCTCAACTGGATCAGGAGTTCGAGGGACGTCACCGAGCTGAATGTGTGCTGATCGCGGAGGTGTCATGCTTTCGGTACTTGGATCGGTTGGATCCCGAAGACGTTCGACTACATCAATCTCGTTACTAAATGCTTCCGCTTTCGGTCTACGAGGGTACGTAGACACACTCTCCCCGCTCGTTGGTTTGCTTTTTTGAAATACTACATTCCCCAACAGTGGCATCCGAGCCAGGTCTATGCGTATATGTTATATGCACGAGTAGAACACAAAGAGTTGTGGGCGATAATAGTCATACTGCTTACCAGCATGTCATACTTTGATTCGGCGGTATTGTTGGATGAAGTGGCTCAGACCGACATTACATGACCGCATTCATGAGACTGGTTCTACCGCTGTGCTTTGCACACAAGTGGCTAGTGGGTGTCTGTTTCTCCTACTTTAGTTGATTCGAGTGTGACTACGCCCGGTCCTTGTTGAAGGTTAAAACAGCACACTTGACGAAAAATCGTTGTGGTTTTGATGCGTAGGTAAGAACGGTTATTGCTCGAAGCCCGTAGCAGCCATGTAAAACTTGCAACAACAAAGTAGAGGACGTCTAACTTGTTTTTGCAGGTCTTGCTGTGATGTGATATGGTCAAGACGTGATGAGATATAAATTGTTGTATGAGATGATCATGTTTTGTAACAGTTATCAGCAACTGGCAGGAGCCATATGGTTGTCGCTTTATTCTATGAAATGTAATCGCCATGTAATTGCTTTACTTTATCACTAAGCTGTAGCGATAGTCGTAATAGCAATAGTTGGCGAGACGACAATGATGCTTCGATGTAGATCAAGGTGTCAAGCTGGTGACGATGGTGATCATGACGGTGCTTTGGAGATGGAGATCAAAGGCACAAGAAGATGATGGCCATATCATATCACTTATTTCATTGCATGTGATGTTTATCCTTTATGCATCTTATTTTGCTTACTACGGCGGTAGCATTATAAGATGATATCTCACTAAATTTCAAGGTACAAGTGTTCTCCCTGAGTATGCACCGTTGCAACAATTCGTCGTGCCAAGACACCACGTGATGATCGGGTGTGATAAGCTCTACGTTCACATACAATGGGTGCAGGCCAGTTTTGCACATGCAGAATACTCGGGTTAAACTTGACGAGCCTAGCATATGCAGATATGGCCTCGGAACACTAAGACCAAAAGGTCGAGCGTGAATCATATAGTAGATATGGTCAACATAGTGATGTTCACCATTGAAAACTACTCCATCTCACGTGATGATCGGACATGGTTTAGTTGATATGGATCACGTGATCACTTAGATGATTAGAGGGATGTCTATCTAAGGGGGAGTTATTAAGTAATATGATTAATTGAACTTTAATTTATCATGAACTTAGTCCTGATAGCATTAGCATATCTATGTTGTAGATCAATAGCTCATGATGTAGCTCCCCATTTATTTTTGATATGTTCCTAGAGAAAAACTATGTTGAAAGATGATAATAGCAATGATGCGTACTAGGTCCATGATCTGAGGATTATCCTCATTGCTGCATAGAAAAATTATGTCCTTGATGCACCGCTAGGTGACGGACCTATTGCAGGAGCAGATGCAGACGTTATAAACGTTTAGCAAAGCTTGATATGATGACTACTTGATAGTTTAGTGCACCATGCTTTACGGCTTAGAACCGGGACTTCAAAAACGCTTTGAATGCCACAGAGCATATAAGATGTTCCGAGAGCTGAAAATGATATTTCAGACTCATGCCCGTGCTAAGAGGTACGAGACCTCTAACAAGTACTTTGCCTACAAGATGGAGGAGAATAGCTCAACCAGTGAGCATGTGCTCAGATTGTCTGGGTACTACAATCTCTTGAATCAAGTGGGAGTTAATCTTCCAGACAAGATAGTGCTTGACAAAGTTTTCTAGTCACTATCACCAAGTTACTAGAACTTCGTGATGAACTATAATATGTATGGGATGACAAAAATGATTCCCGAGCTCTTCGCGATGCTGAAATCAGCGAAGGTAGAAATCAAGAAAAGCATCAAGTGTTGATGGTCGACAAGACCACTGGTTTCAAGTAAAAGGGCAAGAAAAAGAAAGGGAACTTTAAGAAGAATGGCAAGCAAGTTGCCACTCCTATGAAGAAGCCCAAAGATAGACCCAAGCCTGAAACTGAGTGCTTCTACTGCAAAGGAAATGGTCACTGGAAGTGGAACTGCCCTAGATACTTGGCGGATAAGAAGGATGGCAAAGTGAACAAAGGTATATTTGATATACATGTTATTGATGTGTACTTTACTAGTGTTTATAGCAACCCCTCAGTATTTGATACTGGTTCAGTTGCTAAGAGTAGTAACTCGAAACAGGGGATGCAAAATAAACAGAGACTAGTTAAGGGCGAGGTGATGATGTGAGTTGGACGTGATTCCAAGGTTGATAAGATCACCATCCTACACTCCCTTTACCTTCGGGATTAGTGTTGAACCTAAAATAAATGTTATTTGGTGTTTGCGTTGAGCATGAATATGATTGGATCATGTTTATTGCAATACGGTTATTCATTTAAGTCAAAGAATAATTGATGTTCTATTTACATGAATAAACCCATCTATGGTCATACACTCAATATAAATGGTTTATTGAATCTCGATCATAGTGATACACATATTCATAATATTGAAGCCAAAAGATGCAAAGTTAATAATGATAGTGCAACTTATATGTGGCACTCTCGTTTAGGTCATATTGGTGTAAAGCGCATGAAGAAACTCCATGCTGATGGACTTTTGGAATCACTTGATTATGAATCACTTGATGCTTGCGAACCATGCCTCATGGGCAAGATGACTAAGACTCCGTTCTTCGGAACAATGGAGTGAGCAACTGACTTATTGGAAATAATACATACTAATGTATGCGGTCCGATGAGTGTTGAGGCTTGCGGCGGGTATCGTTATTTTCTGACCTTCACAGATGATTTGAGCAGATATGGGTATATCTGTTTGATGAAACATAGGTCTGAAACATTTGAAAAGTTCAAAGAATTTCAGAGTGAAGTGGAAAATCATCGTAACAAGAAAATAAGGTTTCTACGATCTGATCGTGGAGGTGAATATTTGAGTTATGAGTTTTGTCTTCATTTGAAACAATGTGGAATAGTTTCGCAACTCACGCCACCTGGAACACCACAACGTAATGGTGTGTCCGAAACGTCATAACCGTACTTTATTAGATATGGTGCGATCTATGATGTCTCTTACCGAGTTACCACTATCATTTTAGGGTTATGCATTGGAGACAGCTGCATTCACGTTAAATAGGGCACCATCTAAATCCGCTGAGAGGACACCATATAAACTGTGGTTTGGCAAGAAACCCAAGTTGTCGTTTCTTAAAGTTTGGGGCTGCGATGCTTATGTGAAAAAGCTTCAACCTGATAAGCTCGAACCCAAATCGGAGAAATGTATCTGCATAGGATACCCAAAGAAGACTGTTGGGTACATCTTCTATCACAGATCTGAAGGCAAGATATTCGTTGCTAAAAATGGATACTTTCTAGAGAAGGTGTTTCTCTCGAAAGAAGTGAGTGGGAGGAAATTAAAACTTGATGAGGTAATTGTACCTTCTCTCGAATTGGAAAGTAGTTCACCACAGAAATCAGTTCCAGTGATTCCTACACCAATTAATGAGGAAGCAAATGATGATGATCATGAAACTTCAGATCAAGTTACTACCGAACCTCATAGGTCAACCAGAGTGCGGTCCACACCAGAGTGGTACGGTAATCCTGTTCTGGAAGTCATGTTACTAGACCATGATGAACCTACGAACTATGAGGAAGCGATGATGTGCTCAGATTCCGCGAAATGGCTTGAGGCCATAAAATCTGAGATGGGATCCATGTATGACAACAAAGTGTGGACTTTTGTTGACTTGCCCGATGATCGGCAAGCCATGGAGAATAAATGGATCTTCAAGAGGAAGACGGACGCTGATAAGCTCGAATCGTCGCAAAAAGTTTTTGACAAGTTCAAGGTGTTGACTACGATAAGCTTTTATCACTCGTAGCGATGCTTAAGTCTGTCCGAATCATGTTAGCAATTGCCACATTTTATGAAATCTGGCAAATGGATGTCAAAACTACATTCCTTAATGGATTTCTTAAAGAAGAGTTGTATGTGATGCAACAAGAAGGTTTTGTCAATCCTAAAGGTGCTAACAAAGTGTGCAACCTCCAGCGATCCATCTATGGACTGGTGCAAGCGTCTCGGAGTTGGAATATATGCTTTGATAGTGTGATCAAAGCATATGGTTTATACAGACTTTTTGAGAAGCCTATATTTACAAGAAAGTGAGTGGGAGCACTACAACATTTCTGATAAGTATATGTGTATGACATATTGTTGATCGGAAATAATGTAGAATTTATCTGGAAAGCATAAAGGACTGTTTGAAAGGAGTTTTTCAAAGAAATACCTCGATGAAGCTGCTTACATATTGAGCATCAAGATATGTAGAGATAGAATAAGATGCTTGATAAATTTTTTTCAATGAGTACATACCTTGACAAGATTTTGAAGTAGTTCAAAATGGAACAGATAAAGAAGGAGTTCTTGCCTGTGTTGCAAGGTGTGAAGTTGAGTAAAGACTCAAAACCCGACCACGGCAGAAAATAGGAAGAGAATGAAAATTCATTCCCTATGCCTCAGTCATAGGTTCTATGAAGTATGCTATGCTGTGTACCAGACCTATTGTTAACCTCACCATGAGTTTGGCAAGAGGGTACAATAGTGATCCAAGAGTGGATCACTGGACAACGGTCAAAATTATCCTTAGTGGAATAAGGAGATATTTCTCGGTTATGGAGGTGATAAAGAGTTCATCGTAAAGAGTTACGCCGATGCAAGCTTTGACACTGATCCTGATGACTCTAAGTCTCAATCTAGATACATATTGAAAGTGGGAGCAATTATCTAGAGTAGCTCCGTGCAGAGCATCCAGGTTCCGCTATTGGTTATTGACTGGAGATGTGTCTTGGTCATGTCTACATAGTTCTCGAACCCGTAGGGTCCGCACGCTTAACGTTCGATGACGATTTGTATCATGAGTTATGTGATTTGATGTGCTGAAGGTTGTTTGGAGTCCCGGATGAGATCACGGACATGACGAGGAGTCTCAAAATGGTCGAGACGTAAAGATTGATATATTGGAAGGCTATATTCGGACAGCGGAAAGGTCCCAAGTGATCCGGATATTTTTCGGAGTACCGGCGAGTTACGGGAATTCGCCGGGGAAAGTAGTGGGCCTTAATGGGCCATACGGGAAAGGAGAGAAGGGCCTCAAGGGGTGCCCCCCCCTCGCCCCCATGGCAAGTCTGAATTGGACAAGGGAGGGGGCGGCGCCCCTCTCTTTTCTTCTCCCTCTCCTACTCCTTCCCTCTCTCCCCTCTTGGAAAAGGAAGGGGACTCCAACTAGGATTGGGAATCCTAGTTGGACTCCCCCTATAGGCGCGCCCTTCCTAGGCCGGCCTCCTCTTCCCCCCATCCTTTATATACGTGGCCAGGGGGCACCCCATAGACACACACGTTGACCTTTTAGCCGTGTGCGGTGCCCCCCTCCACAGTTACACACCTCGGTCATATCGTCGTAGTGCTTAGGCGAAGCCCTGCACCGGTAACTTCATCATCATCGTCACCATGCATCGTGCTGACGGAACTCTCCCTCGGCCTCAACTGGATCAAGAGTTTGAGGGACTTCACCGAGCTGAACGTGTGCTGATCATGGAGGTGCCGTGCTTTCGGTACTTAGATCGGTTGGATCGTGAAGATGTTCGACTACATCAACCGCGTTACTAAACGCTTCCGCTTTCGGTCTACGAGGGTACGTAGATACACTCTCCCCACTCGTTGCTATGCTTCTCCTAGATAGATCTTGCGTGATCGTAGGAATTTTTTTGAAATACTACGTTCCCCAACACTTTATAGCCACCCAGTTACATTGTGACGTTTGATACATCCAAAGCACTCCTACGATATCCGAGAGTTGCACAATCTCATGTTCTAAGGAAACGATGCTTGACATTAGAAAAGCTTTAGCAAACGAACTACATGATCTTGTGCTATGCTTAGGATTGGGTCTTGTTCATCAGATCATTCTCCTAATGATGTGATCCTGTTATCAATCATCCAATGTCCATGGTTAGGAAACCACAATCATCTATTGATCAACGAGCTAGTCAACTAGAGGCTCACTAGGGACATGTTGTGACCTATGTATTCACACATGTATTACGGTTTCCGGTTAATACAATTAAACATGAACAATAGACAATTATCATGAACAAGGAAATATAATAATAACCATTTCATTATTGCATCTAGGGCATATTTCCAACAATCTCCCACTTGCACTAGAGTCAATAATCTAGTTCACATCACCATGTGATTAACACTCATAGTTCACATCGCCATGTGACTAACACCCAGAGAGTTTAGCAGAGTCAATAATCTAGTTCACATCGCCATGTGATTAACACTCATAGTGCACATCGCCATGTGACTAACACCCAAGAGTTTACTAGAGTCAATAATCTAGTTCACATCACCATGTTATTAACACTCAATAAGTTCTAGGGTTTGATCATGTTATGCTTGTGAGAGAGGTTTTAGTCAACGGGTCTGCAACATTCAGATCCGTGTGTACTTCGCAAATCTCTATGTCACATTGTAGATGTTGCTACCATGATCCACTTGGAGCTATTCCAAATGGTTGCTCCACTATACGTATCCGGTTTGCTACTCAGAGTCATCTGGATAGGTGTTAAAGCTTGCATCGACGTAACCCTTTATGTCGAACTCTTCATCACCTCCATAATCGAGAAACATTTCCTTATTCCTAAGGACAATTTTGACCGCTGTCCAATTATCCACTCCTGGATCATTCTTATACCACCTTACTAGACACGTGGCAAGGCACATCACAGTACACAGCATGGCATATCTTATAGAGCCTATGGCTAAGGCATAGGGGACGACTTTCGTCCTTTCTCTTTCTTCTACCGAGGTCGAGCTTCAAGTCTTAACTTCACACCTTACAACTCAGGCAAGAACTCCTTCTTTGACTGATCCATCTTGAACTCCTTCAAGATCATGTCAAGGTATGTGCTAGGTGAAAGCCTTATCAGGTGTCTTGATCTATCTCTATAGATCTTGATACCCAACATGTAAGCAGTTTTACACAGGTCTTCCTTTGAAAAACTCCATTCAAACAACCCTTTATGCTTTCCAGAAATTCTACATCATTTTCGATCAACAATATGTCATCCACATATACTTATCAGAAATGTTGTAGTGCTCCCACTCACTTTCTTGTAAATACAAGTTTCTTGCAAACTTTGTATAAACCCAAAATCTTTGATCACCTCATCAAAGCGTATGATCCAACTCTGAGATGCTTGCTCCAGTCCATAGAAGGATCACTGGAGTTTGCATACCTTTTAGCATCCTTAGGATCGACAAAACCTTCTGGATGTATCACATACACCCTTTCCTCATGGAAACCGTCAAGGAAACTTTGTTTTGACATCCATCTACCAGATTTCGTAAATGAAACAACAATTGCTAACATAATTTTAACAGACTTTAGCATCGCTATGATTGAGAAAGTCTCATCACAGTCAACTCCTTGAACTTGTCAGAAACTTCTTTGAGACAAGTCGAGCCTCATAAATGGTGACATTACCATCAGCGTCTGTCTTCTTCTTAAAGATCCATTTATCCAATGGCTTGCCGATCATCGGGCAAGTCCACCAAAGTCCATACTTTGTTCTCATACATGGATCCTATCTCAGATTTCATGGCTCCTATCCATTTGTTGGAATCCGGGCCCACCATCACTTCTCCATAGCTCATAGGTTAATCGTTGTCCAACAACATGACCTTTAAGATAGTGTTACCACTCAGAAGTTGTACACACCCTTGTCGACCTACGAGGTTCGATAGTAACTTGATCTGAAGCTCCACGATCATCATCATTAGCTTTCCCTTCAACTGAGGTAAGTGCCACAAAAACATCTTTCTGTGCTGCGCTACTCTCTGATTGAAGTGAAGGTTCAACAACCTCATCAAGTTACATCTTCCTCCCACTCAATTCTTTCAAGAGAAACTCTTTCAAGAGAAAGGACCTATTCCTAGCGACAAACACTTTGCCTTCAGATCTGAGATAGAAGGTATACCCAATCATCTTGTTTGGGTATTCTATGAAGACACAATCTTCCGCTTTGGGTTCGAGCTTTTCTGGCCGAAGCCTATTGGCATAAGCATCATAGCCCCAAACCTTAAGAAGCAACAACTTTGGTTTCTTGCCAAACCGTAGTTCATACAGTTTCATCTCCACGAACTTAGATGGTGCCCTATTTAAAGTGAATGTAGTTGTCTCTAATGCATAACCCCCAAACGATAGCAGTAGATCGGTAAGAGACATCATAGACAGCACCATATCCAATAGGGTGCGATTACGATGTTCGAACACACCATTACGCTATGGTATTCCAAGTGGCATCAACTGTGAAATGATTCCACCTTGTCTTTAGTGATTGCCAAACTCATAACTCAGATACTCTCAGATCATAGGAACTTGATCTTCTTGTTATGATGATTCTCAACTTCACTCTGAAAATGCTTGAACTTTTCAAATGTCTCAGACTTATGCTTCATTAAGTAAATATACCCATATCTACTCAATTCATCGGTGAAGGTGAGAAAATAACGATATCCACCGTGTGCGTCAGCACTCATCGGACCACACACATCAGCATGTGTGATTTCCAACAAGTCATTTGCACGTTCCATTGTACCAGAAAACGGGGTTTTAGTCATCTTGCTTATGAGGCATGGTTCGCATGTGTTAGGTAATTCAAAATCAAGTGACTCCAAAAGTCCATTAGCATGGAGGTTCTTCATGCACTTTACACCAATATGACCTAAGCGGCGGTGCCACAAGAAAGTGGTACTATCATTATCAACTCTACATCTTTTGGCATCAATGTTATGAACATGTGTAGCACTACGACCGAGATTCAACAAACCATTCACATTGGGTGCATGACCATAGAAGGTATTATTCATGTAAACAGAATAACCATTATTCTCTGACTTAAATGAATAACCTACTGCAATAAACATGATCTAATCATGTTCATGCTCAATGCAAACACCAATGCAAACAACATTTATGGTAGAGGAAGCGTTTGATGGTGATCATATCATCCTTGGAAACACTTCCAACACACATCGTCACCTCGCCCTTAGCTAGTCTCCGTTTATTCCATAGCTTTTGTTTTGAGTTACTAATATTAGCAACTAATCCGGTATCTTATAACCATGTGCTACTAGGAGTACTAGTAAAGTACACATCAATAACACATATATCAAATATACTTTTCTTGAAGTTGCCAGCCTTCTTATCTACCAAGTATTTGAGGCAGTTCCGCAACCAGTGGCCGTTCCCCTAATAGAAGCACTTCGTCTCGGGTTTGGGTTCTTGGGTTTCTTCACTTGAGTGGCAACTGGCTTGCCATTCATGAAGTTTCCCTTGTTGCCCTTGCCCTTCTTGAAACCAGTGGTCTTGTTAACCATCAACACTTGATGCTCCTTCTTGATTTCTACCTTCACGGCCTTAAGCTCGACGAACAGCTCCAGGATCATCTTCCCTTGCATGTTATAGTTCATCACGAAGCTCTAGTAGCTTGGCGATAGTGACTGGATAACTTTGTCAATCACTCCCTTATCTGGAAGATTGAATCCTATTTGATTTAAGCGATTGAAGCACCCAGACATTCTGAGCACATGCTCACTGGCTGAGATATTCTCCTCCATCTTGTAGGCAAAAGTCTTGTCAGAGGTCTCAACCTCTCAACACGGGCATGAGCCCGAAATACCAATTTCAGCTCTTGGAACATCTCATATATTCCATGGCGTTCAAAATGCTTTTGGAGCCCTGACTCTAAGCCGTAAAGCATGGGGCACAAAACTATCAGGTAGTCATCAGAACGTGTCTGCCAGATGTTCACAACATCCACACACGACGCTGGAGGGGTTGGCACACCGAGCGGTGCATCAAGGATAGAAGTCTATTGGGTAGCAATGAGGACAATCCTCAGACTACAGCCCTAGTCCGCACAATTGCTCACAATATCTTTCAACTTAGTCTTTCTCTAGGAACGTATTAAAACAGGGAGCTAAAGCGCGAGCTATTAATCTACAACATAATTTGCAAAGATAATTTAGACTATGTTCATGATAATTAAGTTCATCTAATCAAATTATTTAATGAACTCCCACTCAGATAGACATCCCTATAGTCATCTAAGTGATACATGATCCCAATATACTAGGTCGTGTCTGATCATCACATGAGACAGACTAATCATCAACGGTGAACATCTCCATGTTGATCGCATCTACTATACGACTCATGTTCGAACTTTCGGTCTCTTGTGTTCTGAGGCCATGTCTATACATTCTAGGCTCGTCGAGTCAACCTAAGTGTTTCACATGTGTAAATCTGGCTTACACCCGTTGTATGCGAACATTAGAATCTATCACACCCGATCATCATGTGGTGCTTTGAAACAACGAACCTTCGCAATGGTGCACAGTTAGGGGGAACACATTTCTTGAAATTTTAGTGAGGGATCATCTTATTTTATGCCACCGTCGTTCTAAGCAAATAAGATGTAATCATGACAAACATCACATGCAAATCATAAAGTGCCATGTGATATGTCTCCAACGTATCTATAATTTTTGATTGCTCCATGCTATATAATCTTCTGTTTTGGACATTATTGGGCTTTATTATTCACTTTTATATTATTTTTGGGACTAACCTATCAACCGGAGGCCCAGCCCAGAATTGTTGTTTTTTGCCTATTTCAGAGTTTCGCAAAAAAAGGAATATCAAACAGAGTCCAAACGGAATGAAACCTTCGGGAACGTGATTTTTGGAACGAACAAGATCCAGGAGACTTGGGCCCTACATCAAGCAACCAACAGGGAAGCCATGAGGTAGGGGGCGCGCCTACCCCCCCAGGGCGCGCCCTCCACCCTCGTGGGCCCCTGTTGCTCCACCGACGTACTCCTTCCTCCTATATATACCTATGTACCCCCAAACGATCAGATACGGAGCGAAAAACCTAATTCCACCACCACAACCTTCTGTACCCATGAGATCCCATCTTGGGGCCTGTTCCGGAGCTCCGCCGGAAGGGGAATCGATCATAGAGGGCTTCCACATCAACACCATAGCCTCTCCGGTGAAGTGTGAGTAGTTTACCTCAGACCTTCGGGTCCATAGTTATTAGCTAGATGGCTTCCTCTCTCTTTTTGGATCTCGGTACAAAGTTCTCCCCCTCTCTAGTGGAGATCTATTCAATGTAATCTTCTTTTGCGGTGTGTTTGTTGAGACCGATGAATTGTGGGTTTATGATCAAGTTTATTTATGAACAATATTTGAATCTTCTCTGAATTCTTTTATGTATGATTGGTTATCTTTGCAAGTCTCTTCGAATTATCAGTTTGGTTTGGCCTACTAGATTGATCTTTCTTGCAATGGGAGAAGTGCTTAGCTTTGGGTTCAATCTTGCAGTGTCCTTTCCAAGTGACAGTAGGGGCAGCAAGGCACGTATTGTATTGTTGCCATCGAGGATAACAAGATGGGGTTTTTATCATATTTGCATGAATTTATCCCTCTACATCATGTCATCTTACTTAAGGCATTACTCCGTTTTTATGAACATAATACTCTAGACGCATGTTGGATAGCGGTCGATGAGTGGAGTAATAGTAGTAGATGCAGGCAGGAGTCGGTCTACTTGTCTCGGACGTGATGCCTATATACATGATCATACCTAGATATTCTCATAACTATGCTCAATTATGTCAATTGCTCAACAGTAATTCATTCACCCACCGTAAAATACTTATGCTCTTGAGAGAAGCCGCTAGTGAAACGTATGGCCCCCGGGTCTATCTTCATCATATTAATCTTCCAACACTTAGTTATTTCCTTTGCTTTTTACTTTGCTTTTATTTTACTTTGCATCTTTATCATAAAAATACCAAAAATATTATCCTATCTTATCTATCAGATCTCACTCTCGTAAGTGACCGTGTAGGTATTTACAACCCCTTATCGCGTTGGTTGCGAGGATTTATTTGTTTTGTGTAGGTGCGAGGGACTTGCGCGTAGCCTCCTACTGGATTGATACCTTGGTTCTCAAAAACTGAGGGAAATACTTACGCTACTTTGTTGCATCACCCTTTCCTCTTCAAGGGAAAACCAACACAGTGCTCAAGAGGTAGCAAGAAGGATTTCTGGCGCCATTGCTGGGGGGGCCTACGCAAAAGTCAACATACCAAGTACCCATCACAAACCCTTATCTCCCGCATTACATTATTTTCCATTTGCCTCTCGTTTTCCTCTCCCCCATTCACCCTTGCCGTTTTATTCGCCCTTTCTTCGCCTTCTTCCCGTATGTCTTTTTTTTGTGTTTCCATGTGCCTTCTATTTGCTTGCATCTTTGCTTGCTAAAAATCTATTGATATGGATCCACTCAAAGTGTTCTACTTGGATCATCTTTGATCCTTATGCGCTCGTACTGAAACCCCAACTAGCCTAGTTGATGGGAAATCTCTAGATGAGCATGCTCATTTTGTGCGTCACCGTTTGTTTGAAAAAGGGAGACTCTTATGGAATCAAATAAACAGATTGCTATGTTATGCTTGGAATCTTTGTGAAATTTATGATTTTACTTGTTGATCTAAGAACCCTAAAAAACACCTTCCTTACCTATGTGAGTTTAATGAAAATGAAATCTTATCTTCTTATGCAAAGGGTGTTTATAGTTACTATGATATCGAACAAATTGAAGAATTTGTTGCTTTTACGGGTGCTTATGAAGTTGCTTCTTTGATTGAGAAGTATGATATTACTCTCTACGAATCTGAAAATTTTGACACACTTAAATATTCCTATGAAAACTATGCTCATAATGTCTATGTCAAAAAATTTATTGAGAGAATGACCGTTGCTTTGGAAGGAAATAATGATATGCATGAATCTATAGATAATGATGATTCTGATGATTTGATTGAAATATCCCTTGATGAACATGATGCTTGCTATTCTTGTGGCCATGATGCCAATATTTATGAAGATGATTTCCTATAGTTCCTTATGTTAAACATGAGATCATTGCTATTGCACCCATACTTGGTAGTTCCTTCGATGAAAAGCATGATTGCAATGATTTTACTATAAATTCTCTTGATGTCAATTATGCTAATAATATGCAAAACCCTAAGCTTGGGGATGCTAGTTTTGCTATGTCTACTACTTGCTGCAATGATCATGATTGGGGTGATTCTTCTTTTGATTTTGAAAAATTATTTAAGCCCCGTGATGAATATGAGATTGATAATAGTATTTACAACAATATTGAAAGTGGGTTTGGAGAGGTCATGACTTTAGTTAATGTTAATCCCACTATTTTGGAAGAGTGTCAACTTTGCATGCATGTGGATCGTGTTGAAAATATTTATTGTGATAGCTATTTTGATAAATTTGCTTATGATCCCACATGTAGTTATTATGAGAGAGGAAAATATGGTTGTAGAAATTTTCATGATAATAAATTACCTCTTGTTATGTTGAGATTGCTATTGTTTCTTTCCACTTCCTTGCTGAGGGAGTCCTGGATTAGGGGGTGTTCGGATAGCTGGACAATACCTTCAGCCGGACTCCTGGACTATGAAGATACAAGATTGAAGACTTCGTCCCGTGTCCGGATGGGACTTTCCTTGGCGTGGAAGGCAAGCTTGGCGATGCGGATATTCAAGATCTCCTACCATTGTAACCGACTCTGTGTAACCCTAACCCTATCCGGTGTCTATATAAACCGGAGGTTTCTAGTCCGTAGGACAACATCATCATACAACAATCATACCATATGCTAACTTCTAGGGTTTAGCCTCCTTGATCTCATGGTAGATCTACTCTTGTACTACCCATATCATCAATATTAATCAAGCAGGAGTAGGGTTTTACCTCCATCGAGAGGGCCCGAACCTGGGTAAAAACATCGTGTCCCTTGTCTCCTGTTACCATCCGGCCTAGACGCACAGTTCGGGACCCCCTACCCGAGATCCGCCGGTTTTGACACCGACATTGGTGATTTCATTGAGAGTTCCACTGTGCCGTCGCAATCAGGAAGGATGCCTCCTCCCATCTTTAAAGACGGCACCATCGCTAAAGGAGCCTTGGCTGTCGGCCAAACTCTCCGGCTAGGTGGTTTCCTCATGACCGCCTGTTCGGCAGTTGCGCCGACGGTGACCTCTCGGGTCATCAAAAGCAACCTTCACGTCAGCTCGGAACTTGTCAAGCAGCTAGATCTGATGGAGCTCTCTTCCGTAAACGAGCTCTTGGATCGCATCGCCGCCCTGGCGGTCGCCAGGGATTACGACCAGGTTGGGCTTAAACCCGATCTAAGAGAAATTAACTCTCCCCAGGCCACCCACCACGTTGCCGTGGTAGAGGCGCAGTGCGGTGACCCTTCATCTATTTTATGGACTAGTTACGTCTGAATTCCCGACCCCTCCAAGCCGGATACCCGCGGAGGGAAGGATGTAACTCGAGACCTGAGCTTAGAATCAGGCAACGGGCTAGACTCATTGGACAACATCCAAGAATCCGAACCTCAGAGTTCGGAAGCTCTTCGGCCTCTGAATCTTAGATTGAGCAAGGTTTCAGATTCAACGCCACCCGCCCACCCGAACATAAGCGATCTTTCCCAAATCAGGCAAAAGCCCAAGGAAACAGTACATCATTACTGGGCTAGATTCCTCCTGGTTATGAACAGGATAAAGGATTGTCGTGACGGAGACGCAATATCAATCTTCTACAGTAATTGCACGGACGAGGGAATCCTTAACGCCATAAGTCGTCGTGATATTACACGCTTCACTGACTTGGCGTCCATAGTACAAAAGTACTGTGCGATGGAAAGTGCCTGGAAAACCGAAATAAAATTTTGGGATAATCCAGCCTTGAATAGCAATCCCGTCCGAACTAAGAGGGTGCATCATCGTAAGACACCCGGGTTAAACACCAAAAAACCAAAACCCTCTTCAGAGCATGGAACCGTACTGGAAAAATGGCTTGATGGACCCTGTAAAATTCATAGTACAGAGGACGCCACACCAACTCACAGCCTTAGAGCATGTTGGATACTCTGGCAGGTGGCCAAAATTGGCGAGGACCTCTTAATTTTGGAGGCCACAGAAAACCACCCCGGGGACACCAGTACCGTCCTCACAGTCTTCGAGACCTTCGCATCAAATAACATGCGAAAAAGAACACTCCGCAGCCTTGCCGAAGTCTACCAAGTAGCAACAATAAATCCATGGAGTGACACGGCTATTACCTTCAATGCAAGTGATGAACCTAAATTCCAAACAGCCCGAGCACCAGCCGCATTGGTCCTCAGTCCAATAGTGGACGGCTTTCGCCTCACCAAGGTACTCATGGATGGAGGCAGCGGATTGAACCTCATTTATGAGGAAACCCTTCAAAAAATGGGATTAGACTGGAGCCGCGTTGAACGAAACAGCACAACCTTTAGAGGAATAATCCCCAGATGGGAAGCATGATGTACAGGAAAAATCACACTAGATGTGGTGTTCGACACGCCGGATAATTACAGATCCGAAGACATCACATTTCAGGTGGCCCCGTTCAGCAGCGGATATCACGCCCTACTAGGGCGGGAAGCATTTACAATCTTCCAAGGAATACCCCATTACGGGTACATGAAGCTCAAGATGCCCGGGCCGAACGGAATTATCACTCTCGCTAGTGATCCGGACATAGCACTCCGCGCCGAAAACAAGATAACCGCATTAGCCCTGGAGGCACTATCCGAAGCCTTAGCAGCTGAGGAACTGACTGCGCTGCGCTCCACGGTTAACAGGGATGATGTGATACTCGACAAGAGATCCAAGTCCACATCCTTTAAGCCAGCAGACGAAATAGTCAAATTCCAGGTCCATCCAACGGACCCCAATAAAACAGCTTCCATCGGGGCACGATTAAACCCTGATATGGACGCCGCACTGCGAGAATTTCTACGTGAAAATTGGGACATCTTCGCCTAGCACCCTTCAGACATGCCAGGAATCCCACGCAGGCTGGCTGAACACAGCTTAAATATTCTAAAAGGATTCAAACCTGTCAAACAAGCCCTTCGGCATTTTTCCGAACCCAAGAGACAGGCTATGGGAGAGGAGCTAGCCAAGCTATTGGAGGCCGGATTCATTAGAGACATAAAACATCCGGACTGGCTAGCAAACCTGGTGATGGTACCAAAGAAGGACAAATCCTGGCGCCCGTGTGTCGATTTTAAAGACCTTAACAAGGCTTGCCCAAAGGATCCCTTCCCCCTCCCCCGTATCGATCAAATTATCGATGCCACCGCAGGACACGATTCGTTGTGTTTTCTCGACGCATACTCCGGTTACCATAAAATCAAGATGGCAGAATCAGACCAAGCCGCAACAGCATTCATCACACCATAAGGCCCATTCTGCTTCAACACAATGCCCTTTGGGCTAAAAAATGCCGGCGCAACATATCAGCGCATGATTCATACATGTCTGGCAAACCAGATCGGCAAGACAGTGGAGGTGTACGTGGATGACGTGGTCATCAAAACAAGACATGTCGAATCTCTAGTAGACGACTTGAGGCTAACATTCGAAAACCTCCGAAAATACGACATCAAGCTCAACCCGGAAAAATGCGTCTTCGGCTGGAAAGCTTTTGCGCTTCATTGTATCCGGTAGAGGAATTGAAGCAAATCCAGCCAAGATCCGAGCTTTGTCGCAACTGGATATCCCAGAGGACCTCAAACAGATACAAAAATTAACCGGATGCGTGGCGGCTCTAAGCCGCTTTATCTCTCGCTTGGGAGAAAAGGCACTGCCCCTTTATCGCCTCCTTCGGCACACCGAACACTTCGAGTGGGCAGATGCTGCCACGGCCGGACTCGATGAAATAAAAGCCATATTGGCAACAAACCCAGTCCTCGCCACGCCAAACACCGGCGAACCAATGCTATTGTACATCGCAGCAACCCATCAAGTTGTCAGCGCAGTGCTCGTCGTCGAGCGGGAAACGGACGGACACAAACTCCCCCTTCAAAGGTCGGTCTACTACGTGTCCACTGTCCTCACTCCATGCAAATCACGGTACCCGCATTACCAAAAGATTGCATACGCGGTATTCATGGCATCCCGGAAGCCACGACACTACTTCCAAGAGTGTTCCATAACAGTAGCCTCGGAAGTACCACTCAACGATATTATCAACAACCGCGATGCAATGGGCCGGATCGCAAAATGGGCCATCGAGCTCCTCCCGTTCGATTTAAGCTATAAGCCACGGCGAGCTATTAAATCCCAAGTTTTGGCCGACTTCGTCGCAGAATGGACGGAGGCTGAGCTCCCTAAAGAGTACGGCACATATTCAAACTGGATCATGCATTTCGACGGCTCCAAAATGTTGGCCGGACTAGGGGCTGGCGTCATCTTGACGTCCCCCACAGGAGACACAGTTCAATATGTGCTCCAGATCATGTACACGGATTCCAACAATGCAGCCGAATATGAGGCCCTCCTACATGGTCTCCGGATGGCAGTATCCATGGGCATTCAACGCCTAGAGGTACGCGGGGACTCAAACCTCGCGATATCCCAAATAAACGGAGACTTCGATGCCAAGGATCCAAAAATGGTAGCTTACCGCAACGCCGTCCTAAAAATGTCAGCTCGGTTCGAAGGGTTGGAGTTTCATCATATAGCCCGAGAAAACAATCAGGCAGCGGATGTCCTGGCACACATTGGGGCAAAACGCGATGCAGTCCCCCCCAACATCTTTTTAGAAATACTGTTCAAGCCATCCGTAGCATGGGAGGGGGAACCCACAGATAACAGCTCGGACCTAACCGCACCACTCGACGCCGAACAATCTGACATAATTGGAGGCTCTGCCACCGAAATTACACCTTCAGCCCACGTAATAATGGCGGTCATCACCCTGTGGATAGAACCGTTCCTAGCCTACCTTACTAGGCAGGAACTCCCAGAGGACCAAAACGAGGCATGCTGCATAGTGCGGCAATCTAAAGCCTATAAAGTCCACGAGGGAGAGCTTCATAAGAAAAGCACTACTGGAGTCCTTCAAAGGTGTATCTCCGAAGAGGAAGGGCGGAACCTGCTGGCTGAAATTCATGCTGGACTCGGTGGCCACCACGCTGCAGCTCGGTCCCTTGTAAGCAAGGCTTTCCGTACGGGCTTTTACTGGCCGACGGCCCGAGCAGACGCTCAGGACTTGGTCCAACGATGCGTCGGTTGCCAGCTTTTTGCAAACCAAAGTCATATGCCACCCACCGCCCTCCGAACTATCCCCATCACTTGGCCTTTCGCGGTCTGGGGGCTTGACATGGTTGGACCCCTTAAAGGCGGAACCCACAAGAAAAAATACTTACTGGTCATGGTGGATAGGTTCACCAAATGGATAGAAGCCAAGCCTGTTAAGACGGCCGAATCCGGACCTGTGATAGACTTCATATCCAGGGTTGTACACCGTTACGGCGTCCCCCACAGCATCATCACTGATAACGGCACAAACTTCACTGCCGACGAGGTAAAACTCTGGTGCAAAAACATGGGCATCAAGCTCGACTATGCTTTCGTCTATCACCCACAAACTAACAGCCAAGTCGAATGTGCAAATGGTCTTATCATGAGCGGCATTAAACCCAGACTAGTGCGGTCCCTCAAGGAATCTAATACGCACTAGGTGGAGGAGCTTGACTCCGTACTCTGGGGGCTGCAGACCACGCCAAATCGCACCACTGGATACACACCATTCTTTATGGTGTACGGCGCAGAGGCAGTTTTGCCCTGCGACATAATTCATGACTCACCTCGAGTGCGCGTGTATGAAGAAAGAGAAGCCGAGCTCGATCGACAGGACAACTTGGACGCCTTGGAGGAGGAGCGTGACGTGGCAAAAGCCCGTTCCGCATTTTATCAACAGCAGGCTCGAAGATATCAAAGCAGAGAAGTACGGGCCAAAAATTACAAAGTTGGCGAACTAGTTCTACGCCTGCCGGATAAGGAAAAGGACAAACTTAAGTCCAAGTGGGAAGGTCCCTTCATAATCGACCAAGTCCTGACTGGTGGAGCGTACCGCCTGCGCGATGCATCGGATAACCGACTCGAGCCGAACCCATGGAACGCCACCCGTCTCCGAAGATTCTATGCCTAGCGCCGGATTCTGTGTTTGTCTCCTTCCTCTGTCCATTTTTTACATTTTCTGTCTTACATTTATCTCCTTCTCCTCTTTTCTCTTATAGCCCTTAAAGGCTCATCAAGTGACGCGCCACCCGCGCTCATTAAACCTGGGGGCTTCTTTAACAAAAGCTTATTTATATGGGCTTCACGCCCAACACATGCATCAAACTTCCGCATGTACCTTTTCTTCACCATTATATGCATCGATATGACTTAAGTTTTGGCCAAGCTGGGTTGCCTGGCTCCTGTGCTTACCCCTACGTTCCCGATTGTTCGGCTAGGCGGTAAAGGGAGCACCTCTGCGATTGTTACTGCCGGATCAGCCGGATCTGTACCTCAGACTGGGTGAAGCCGAAAGCTAGCATTCTTAAGGGAATATTCGGTCGGTGAACTAAAAGATGACCTTTTTTGCTTATTTATATACATGCCCCCAGATGATTTTCCTGCATTCGCAGTCCAGACATGCACTTTAGGGCATGCCTCCCAGAGAAAGGAACCCCTAACGGAACTATTCTCTCTGGAAGATGTTTCTTACTAACCATGTAATATAACATAACTAGTTGGGCACTTGTCTGATAAAGCACTAATGACCCCTACGCCTGGTCTCCATGCATACCCCGGTTTGTACTTAACCGATAGGGTATTCGGATACACTCCGGACCGTCAGGTCCCGAGGTCGAAGCGAAAAGGTCGGCAATGACAAACGATCTACAATCCGGCTAGAAGGCATTACACATGTCAATTAAAGATTACATAGTCACTCTGACTGTTTGTATTCCTCTTCTATACAATCTAACAGGCTGTCTAATTTACAGTCCTGCTGGGAATACTTTGCGGACAATTCTACTTGGTCGTATGCTAAGCTTACAGGGATCTCCTTCCCATCAGGCCCCACAGGTCCGACCTCGACCATGTGGTTTGGGTCAGCCTTGGTGTATCGCGTCTTCACCATGGCCCAGGCCTCCCTTGCGCCTTGGCGGTAGGCCAAAATCTTCCACAACCGGAAGCGCCGCCGCGCTCCCTTCAGCTTCTCCGCAAGCTCTCCAAGGCCCTCGAGCCTGGGGAGGGATGGCCATAAGGCTTGGGCAACACCCTGCATCGCCTGTCGAACTCGCTCGTGCAGTTGCGAGAGCTCGGGAAGAAGGTCACCCGTTGAACCGGGCATCTCCTCTGCAGGACGACCTATTAGCATACCTACAAACATTACTCTGTTAGTCGACTTCCTCGCCGAACCTTTTCTCAAAAGATTCGCTTAAGCACTTACTAAAAATGCCGCGTCGAAGCCGCTGATTCTCCTTAGTGGAGTCCGACAGCTGGCCACGAACATCTTTAAGTTCAACATCCAGCTTGGTGTTGGCATCCTGAAGATCGTTCTTCTCCCGCCTCACCCTTGTCAGCATACTCTCACCGGCCTTTAGCCGGGCAAGAGTTGTTGCCTCTCCGGATCTAGTCCGGCGCCATCTGCAATATGATTTGTCAGATTTGCACCCACGCCGCAAAACACTAATCTTTTGAAGTGTATCTTACCAGAGGGGGTCTCTTTGGGCTCCCCTGCCGCGGCTAGTGCGGCCTCCAGTTGGGCTTTGCACTCTTCCAGCTCCTGGGACAGTGAGGTATTCTTCTCTGTAAGAACCTGCATAACAAATGATCCTTAAATCAGTTACTCTAACTGTTTCAAGTCTCGGGGGCTACTGGTATATCTATATTTACCAAAATTTTCTTACCCATATGTCTTTTACATACTGCTCCGTGGCTCTGGCTAAACGATTTTGAGCGGCACGGAGGTACGCATCTCCCGAATTGAAGGCATCTAATGCCTCTTGGGAGAAACAAGCGTCGCGAAGAACTGTCCGGTCACGCCTGTGGTTCATGGCACTCTCCACCTCGGAATTGGTGGTAGACAGCCTGTCTGCATCCTCTGTCGGAGGAGCGTCCGGTGCGCGCCTTGTGCTCGCCTCCGCTTCTGGGCCAGGCGTTGGAGCCTGGCTGGTGGAGGCGCAATTGGCAACCTCCCCGGATGTAGTCCGGCGAGGTCTCTTCATCCTGAAGATAGCACGAACGTTAATATATCCTGAAAAAATAACACCAGGGAAAAAGAGGGTGCGCTATACCTTTGCGCCGGCATCTCAGTCCGGACTACGTTCCTTTTTACCCCACGGGGCCCTACGGCGCCTCGTTGGCTAGCCGCCGCAGGTTCGGCCTCCCGCCTCGGAATCTCCCCTGCAAAACACGGTTGTCATCAGAAAAACCGAAATACGTTAGAGTGGAATCCTTCTCAAGGGAATGAGGCTCCGGTATTTGTCACCTGGGAGGCCAGGATTAACCCTGGGTAATCAGCCGTAATGGCCACCAAGGTATTGTCCTTTCTTAGCTGATGAAACACCCCGTCAATAAGCTCCACTGATATGTCCGGATCCTCTTTGGAGTCCGGATCGAGGGACCGTTCTGGGTCCTCGGGCTGTGGAGGACGCTGTTTATATCCTTTACCTCCTAACGCAGTTCCTGCGTTGAAGTCATTAGACTACATATTTAATCATGGGAATATAAAATGAACGGGAAAGCACAATTGTCCACTTACCCAACTCGGAGGGTTGTACATAGCAAATCCGCCTTGCGGGTTGACGTGGAGGAATTCATCCTCTTCTCCCTTGTACAAAGAGGATAAGATCTTTACTAGAGCGGCAGCTGAGGCTGGCCCCTTACGACCATAACGGGTGGCGTCATCCTCCCCGTTAAAATCCCACATGGGGTGGCCTCTGTATTGAAGCGGTTGCACCCCCCGCATAATGCATGCGGCCATGACTCCAATCATGATTAGTCCGGAATGAGCCAATAGTCTTATCCGGCCCATCAGGTAAAGGACGTCTCTGTCGCTTTCTCTCTGAGAGCTCCGCGGATGCCAGCTCAAGTGTTTCTTCAATGGAGCACTATTGAACTCAGGGAGACTGACCCGGATAGGGTCCGGCAGCAGGACGTCATCTATATAAAACCATACCGAAGGCCATTCCTCGGACGCCTTCTTTGGGGTTCCGGATAGGTATCCGATCCCGGCGATGCGCCACACTTCGGCTCCGCCCACTTGATATATAGACCCCTCTTGAGAACGGGGCACCAGGCAGAATATCCTCTTCCACAGCGCGAAATAAGCCTCAACACCCAAAAATAGCTCGCAAAGGGCGACGAAGCCCGCGATATGCAGTATAGAGGCAGGCATGAGATTGTGTAGCTGGAGGCCGTAGAACTCCAAAAGCCCGCGGAGAAATGGATGAATTGGAAATCCCAGTCCCCTTATTAGATAAGGGACGAGGCACACCCGCTCTGCTTTAGAGGGATTGGGCGTGCTCTCCGCTTGTTTTCCGCCATTATAGGTGGCGAGTCCGGCTCAGACCGGGACCATATAAGCCTGAGGGAGAAATCCCTTGGCCTGAAGCGACACTAACTCGCTGTGCGGGATGGAGCAACTCTCCCAGTCTCCAGGTTTAGGACTGGAAAGGCGAGAGGAGGGGCTGCGACGGCTGGCCATGTTGGAATGGACCTTTGCTGGAGTTGCTCTGATGATTACTCGCGGAGAGGAGAAGGTGTGGTTTGGATCTGAATCCCCATCCCGTTAAATAGACGGCTCGTTTATGCGGCTAGGGGTGTGGATGTAAAAGAGCCCTGGCTTTTCGCATTCGTTTGACACGTGGAAGACGGCCATTATTGGGCGTGGAAGCCAAGGAGTGCTACATTACAAAAATCGGACATTATTCCTACAGGTACACAGAATTTGGAGAAGAACCCGCCTTGCAATGCCGAAGACAATCTGCGCGCCGGACTCGTCGTCATTGAAGCCTGGTTCGGGGGCTACTGAGGGAGTCCTGGATTAGGGGGTGTTCGGATAGCCGGACAATACCTTCAGCCGACTCCTGGACTATGAAGATACAAGATTGAAGACTTCGTCCCGTGTCCGGATGGGACTTTCCTTGGCGTGGAAGGCAAGCTTGGCGATGCGGATATTCAAGATCTCCTACCATTGTAACCGACTCTGTGTAACCCTAACCCTATCCGGTGTCTATATAAACCGAAGGGTTCTAGTCCGTAGGACAACATCATCATACAACAATCATACCATAGGCTAGCTTCTGGGGTTTAGCCTCCTTGATCTCGTGGTAGATCTACTCTTGTACTACCCATATCATCAATATTAATCAAGCAGGAGTAGGGTTTTACCTCCATCAAGAGGGCCCAAACCTGGGTAAAAACATCGTGTCCCTTGTCTCCTGTTACCATCCGGCCTAGACGCACAGTTCGGGACCCCTACCCGAGATCCGCCGGTTTTGACACCGTCACTTGCATATGCTAGTTTTTGGTTGCTATGATAATTTGTTTGCCTATAAGATGCCTATCCATAGGAAGTATGTTAGACTTAGATGGGTTTGTCATGTGTTTCATGATGCTCTCTTTGTGCTTCGATTTTTGTCTTTCATGTGAGCATCGTTGAAATCTTATGCCTAGCTGGGGGCGTTAAACGATAGCGCTTGTTGAGAGGCAAACCAATTTTATTTTTAGTTTTTTTGATTTTTGCTTATGTTTAGGAATAAATATTTGATCTAGCCTCTGGTTGGATGTGTTTTTATGTTTTAATTGGTGTTTGTGCCAAGTTAAACCTATAGGATCTTCTTGGATGATAGTTATTTGATCTTGCAAAAATTTCCAGAAACTTTCTGTTCACAGAAACAATTGTTAAAAATCACCATAACGTGATAAAATACTGATTCCAATTGCTTCTGATCAATAAACAAATTTCCTAGCTCTTCCTATTTTGCCTGATTTTTTTTGAGTTCCAGAAGTTACCGTTAGTTACAGATTACTACAGACTGTTCTGTTTTCGACAGATTCTGTTTTTCGTGTGTTGTTTGCTTATTTTGATGAATCTATGGCTAGTAAAATATTTTATAAACCATAGAGAAGTTGGAATACAGTAGGTTTAACACCAATATAAATAAAGAATGAGTTTATTACAGTACCTTGAAGTGGTCTTTTGTTTTCTTTCGCTAACGGAGCTCACGATATTTCCTGTTAAGTTTTGTGTGAAGTTTTCAAGTTTTAGGTGAAAGATTTGATGGATTGTGGAACAAGGAGTGGCAAGAGCCTAAGATTGGGGATTCCCATGGCACCCCCAATATAATCTGAGGACACCAAAAAGCCAAAGCTTGGGGATGCCCCGGAAGGCATCCCCTCTCTATATTTTTATTCACCACATGATATGTGTTTTGCTTGGAGCGTCTTGTATGATTTGAGTATTTGCTTTTTAGTTTACCACAATCATCCTTGCTGTACACACCTTTTGAGAGAGACACACATGATTCGAAAATTATTAGAATACTCTATGTGCTTCACTTATATTTTTTGAGTTATATAGTTTTGCTCTAGTACTTCCCTTTTATCTTTTAGAGCACGGTGGTGGATTTGTTTATAGAAATTTTTGATCTATCATTCTTCACTTAAATTATTTTGAGAGTCTTAAATAGCATGGTAATTTGTTTAAATAATCCTAATATGCTAGGTACTCAAGAATAGTAAAAACTTTCTTATGAGTGTTTTGAATACTAAGAGAAGTTTGATGCTTGATGATTGTTTTGAGATATGGAGGTAATAATATCAAAGTTGTGCTAGTTGAGTAGTTGTGAATTTGAGAAATACTTGTGATGAAGTTTGCAAGTCCCGTAGCATGCACGTATGGTAAACGTTATGTAACAAATTTGAAACATGAGGTGTTCTTTGATTGTCCTCCTTATGGGTGGCGGTCGGGGACGAGCGATGGTCTTTTCCTACCAATCTATCCCCCTAGGAGCATGCACGTAGTGCTTGGTTTTTGATGACTTGTAGATTTTTGCAATAAGTATGTGAGTTCTTTATGACTAATGTTGAGTCCATGGATTATACGCACTCTCACCCTTCCATCATTGCTAGCCTATTCGGTACCGTGCATTGCCCTTTCTCACATTGAGAGTTGGTGCAAACTTCGCCGGTGCATCCAAACCCCATGATATGATACTCTCTTTCACACATAAACCTCCTTATATCTTCCTCAAAACAGCCACCATACCTACCTATTATGTCATTTCCATAGCCATTTCGAGGTATATTGCCATGCAACTTTCCACCATTTCGTTTATCATGACACATTCATCATTGTCATATTGCTTAGCATGATCATGTAGTTGACAAAGTATTTGTGGCAAAGCCACCATTCATAATTCTTTCATACATGTCACTCTTGGTTCATTGCATATCCCAGTACACCGCCTAAGGCATTCATATAGAGTCATACCTTGTTCTAGTATCGAGTTGTAATCATTGAGTTGTAAAAAAATAGAAGTGTGATGATCATTATTCTCTAGAGCATTGTCCCATGTGAGGAATAAAAAAAAAGAGAAAGGCCATAAAAAAAGAGAAGGCCCAAAAAAAAGAGAGAAAAAGAGAGAAGGGACAATGTTACTATCCTTTACCACTTGTGCTTCAAAGTAGCACCATAATCTTCATAATAGAGAGTCTCTTGTTTTGTCACTTTCATATACTAGTGGGAATTTTTCATTATAGAACTTGGCTTGTATATTCCAACAATGGGCCTCCTCAAGTGCCCTAGGTCTTCGTGAGCAAGCAAGCTGGATGCACACCCACTTAGTTTCTTTTGTTGGGCTTTCATACATTTATAACTCTAGTGCATCCGTTGCATGGCAATCCCTACCCCTTGCATTAACATCAATCGATGGGCATCTCCATAGCTCATTGATTAGCCTCGTTGATGTGAGACTTCCTCCATATTTGTCTTCTCCACATAACCCCCATCATCATATTCTATTCCACCCATAGTGCTATGTCCATGGCTCACGCTCAGGTATTGCGTGAGGGTTTATAAGTTTGAGATCACTAAAGTATGAAACAATTGCTTGGCTTGTCATCGGGGTTGTGCATGATGAGAGCATTCTTGTGTGACGAAAATGGAGCATGACTAAACTATATGATTTTGTAGGGATAAGCTTTCTTTGGCCATGTTATTTTGAGAGGACATAATTGTTGGGGAACGTAGTAATTTCAAAAAATTTCCTACGCACACGCAAGTTCATGGTGATGCATAGCAATGAGAGGGGAGAGTGTTGTCTACGTACCCTCGTAGACCGTAAGCGGAAGCGTTATGTAAACGCAGTTGATGTAGTCGTACGTCTTCATGATCTGACCGATCCAAGTACCGAAAGCACGGCACCTCCATGTTCTGCACACGTTCGGCTCGGTGACGTCCTCGCCTTCTCGATCCAGCAAGAGGGGCGAAGTAGTAGATGAGTTCCGGCAGCACGACGGCGTGGTGACGGTGTTGGTGAAGAACAATCTTCGTAGGGCTTCGCCTAAGCACTACGAAAACTATGACGGAGGATAAACTAGAGGAGACAGGGTTCCCGGCACACGGCTTGGTGTTTCTTGATGTGTCTTGGGTGCTAGCCCTACCCCTCTATTTATATGTTCAGCCTTGGGGTCCAAACTTGGAGTAAAAGCCTCCACAAAGTCGGTTTCACCCGAAAGGCAAGAGTCCTTCTCGGACTCCATGGCCAGACGCCAGGGTTCCCGGCGTCTGGGCCCAGACACCAGGGACCCTAGTGTCTGGCCCCTGGACTCCGCAAAACTTCCTTTTGCACTTTCCAAAAACCTCGTGGGCTTTCCCCTTTGGCCCAGATAAAGTGTTCTCGTGCCCAAACATTTCGGGAAACATCCGGAACCCCTTCCAATGGATTCCGGAACCTTTCTGGAGATCAAACACTACTGTCCACATATCAATCTTTACTTCCAGACCATTCCGGAGTTCCTTGTCATATCTGTGATCTCATCCAAAACTCCGAACAACATTCGGTCACCAACATACATAACTCACAGTACTATATCGTCAACGAACGTTAAGCGTGCGGACCCTATAGGTTCGAGAACTATGTAGACATGACCGATACACCTCTCTTGTCAATAACCAATAGCAGGACCTGGATGCCCATATTGGCTCCTACATGTTCTACGCAGATCTTTATCGGTCAGACCGCATAACAACATACGTTTGTTCCCTTTGTCATCGGTATGTTACTTGCCCGAGATTCGATCGTCGGTATCTCAATACCTAGTTCAATCTCGTTACCGGCAAGTCTCTTTACTCGTTCTGTAATACATCATCTCATAATTAACTCATTAGTTGCAATGCTTGCAAGGCTTAAGTGATGTGCATTATGAGAGGGCCCAGAGATACCTCTCCAACAATTGGAGTGACAAATCCTAATCTCGAAATACGCCAACCCAACAAGTACCTTCGGAGACACCTGTAGAGCACCTTTATAATCACCCAATTATGTTGTGACATTTGGTAGCACACAAAGTGTTCCTCCAGTAAACGGGAGTTGCATAATCTCATAGTCATAGGAACATGTATAAGTCATGAAGAAAGCAATAGCAACATACTAAACGATCGAGTGCTAAGCTAACATAATGGTTCAAGTCAATCACATCATTCTCCTAATGATGTGATCCCGTTTATCAAATGACAACTCATGTCTATGGCTAGGAAACATAACCATCTTTGATCAATGAGCTAGTCAAGTAGAGGCATACTAGTGACACTCTGTTTGTCTATGTATTCACACATGTATTATGTTTCCGGTTAATACAATTATAGCATGAATAATAAACATTTATCATGAAATAAGGAAATAAATAATAACTTTATTATTGCCTCTAGGGCATATTTCCTTCAGTCTCCCACTTGCATTAGAGTCAATAATCTAGTTCACATCACCATGTGATTTAACACCAATAGTTCACATCTTTATGTGATTAGTTCACATCTCCATGTGACTAACACCCAAGGGTTTACTAGAGTCAATAATCTAGTTCACATCGCTATGTGATTGACACCCAAAGAGTGATCATGTTTTGCTTGTGAGAGAAATTTAGTCAACGGGTCTGCCAAATTCAGATCCATATGTATTTTGCAAAATTCTATGTCTACAATGCTCTGCACGGAGCTACTCTAGCTAATTGCTCCCACTTTCAATATGTATCCAGATTGAGACTTAGAGTCATCTGGATTAGTGTCAAAACTTGCATCAACATAACCCTTTACGACGAACCTTTTTGTCACGTCCATAATCGAGAAACATATCCTTATTCCACTAAGGATAATTTTGACCGCTGTCTAGTGATCTACTCCTAGATCACTATTGTACTCCCTTGCCAAAATCAGTGTAGGGTATACAATAGATTTGGTACACAATATGGCATACTTTATAGAACCTATGGCTGAGGCATAGGGAATGACTTTCATTCTCTTTCTATCTTCTGCCGTGGTCGGGCTTTGAGTCTTACTCAATTTCACACCTTGTAACACCAGCAAGAACTCTTTCTTTGACTGTTCAATTTTGAACTACTTCAAAATCTTTTCAAGGTATGTACTCATTGAAAAAACTTATCAAGCGTCTTGATCTATCTCTATAGATCTTGATGCTCAATATGTAAGCAGCTTCACCGAGGTCTTTCTTTGAAAAACTCCTGTCAAACACTCCTTTATGCTTTGCAGAATAATTCTACATTATTTCTGGTCAACAATATGTCATTCACATATACTTATCAGAAATGTTACAGTGCTCCCACTCACTTTCTTGAAAATACAGGCTTCACCGCAAGTCTGTATAAATCTATATGCTTTGATCAACTTATCAAAGCGTATATTCCAACTCCGAGATTCTTGCACCAGTCCATAGATGGATCGCTGGAGCTTGCATATTTTGTTAGCACCTTTAGGATTGACAAAACCTTCTGGTTGCATCATATACTTCTTTAATAAATCCATTAAGGAATGCAGTTTTGTTTATCCATTTGCCAGATTTCATAAAATGCAGCAATTGCTAACATGATTCGGACAGACTTAAGCATAGATACGAGTGAGAAACTCTCATCGTAGTCAACACCTTGAACTTGTCGAAAACCTTTTGTGACAATTCTAGCTTTGTAGATAGTAACACTACTATCAGCGTCCGTCTTCCTCTTGAAGATCCATTTATTTTCTATGGCTTGCCGATCATCGGGCAAGTCAACCGAAGTCCACACTTTGTTCTCATACATGGATTCCATCTCAGATTTCATGGCCTCAAGCCATTTCGCGGAATCTGGGCTCATCATCGCTTCCTCATAGTTCGTAGGTTCATCATGGTCAAGTAACATGACCTCCAGAACAGGATTACCGTACCACTCTGGTGCGGATCTTATTCTTGTTGACCTACGAGGTTGGGTAGTAACTTGATCTGAAGTTACATGATCATCATCATTAGCTTCCTCACTAATTGGTGTAGGAGTCACAGGAACAGATTTCTGTGATGAGCTACTTTCCAATAAGGGAGCAGGTACAGTTACCTCATCAAGTTCTACTTTCCTCCCACTCACTTCTTTCGAGAGAAACTCCTTCTCCAGAAAGGATCCATTCTCAGCAACAAAGATCTTGCCTTCAAATCTGTGATAGAAGGTGTATCCAACTGTCTCCTTTGGATATCCTATGAAGACACATTTCTCCGATTTGGGTTTGAGCTTATCAGAATGAAACCTTTTCATATAAGCATTGCCGCCCCAAACTTTAAGAAACGACAACTTTGGTTTCTTGCCAAATCAAAGTTCATACGGTGTCGTCTCAATGGATTTAGATGGTGCCCTATTTAACGTGAATGCAGTTGTCTCTAATGCATAACCTCAAAACAATAGTGGTAATCCGGTAAGAGACATCATAGATTGCACTATATCCAATAAAGTACGGTTATGATGTTCGGACACACCATTATGATGTGGTGTTCCGGGTGGCGTGAGTTGCGAAACTATTCCGCATTGTTTCAAATGTAGACCAAACTCGTAACTCAAATATTCTCCTCCACGATCAGATCGTAGAAACTTTATTTTCTTGTTACGATGATTTTCAACTTCACTCTGAAATTCTTTGAACTTTTCAAATGTTTCAGACTTATGTTTCATTAAGTAGATATACCCATATCTGCTCAAATCACCTGTGAAGGTTAGAAAATAATGATACTCGCCGCGAGCTTCAACACTCATCGAACCGCATACATCAGTATGTATTATTTCCAATAAGTCAGTTGCTCGCTCCATTGTTCCGGAGAATGGAGTTTTAGTCATCTTGCCCATAAGGCATGGTTCACAAGCATCAAGTGATTCATAATCAAGTGATTCCAAAATCCCATCAACATGGAGTTTCTTCATGCGCTTTACACCAATATGATCTAAACGGCAGTGCCACAAATAAGTTGCACTATCGTTATTAACTTTGCATCTTTTGGCTTTAATATTATGAATATGTGTATCACTACAATCGAGATCCAACAAACCATTTTCGTTGGTGTGTATGACCATAGAAGGTTTTATTCATGTAAACAGAACAACAATTGTTCTCTAACTTAAATGAATAACTGTATTGCAATAAACATGATCAAATCATATTCATGCTCAACGCAAACACCAAATAACACTTATTTAGGTTCAACACAAATCCTGAAAGTATAGGGAGTGTGCGATGATGATCATATCAATCTTGGAACCACTTCCAACACACATCATCACGGAGGGACACATCAAGAAGCTGAGGAGAGCCGGATACCTGCCCGACGACATCGCGCACCGGCTCCCAGATGAGGGGCAACTCATCCCCACCCCCAGGCCCCATGAGAGGGTGGTGTTCCTCACCCATTTCCTCCACTGAATGGGCTTCCCACTTCACCCATCCGTCCGGGGGCTCATGTTCTACTACGGCCTGGACTTCCACGATTTGGCCCCAAACTTCATCCTCAACATCTCGGCGTTTATCGTCGTGTGCGAGGCTTTCCTTTGCATCAAGCCCCACTTCGGCTTATGGCTGAAGATCTTTAATGTCAAACCGAAGGTGGTGTGCAGCCAGCAAGCGGAGTGCGGAAGCGCCATGGTAGGCAAGATGCCCAACGTTATATGGCTTGAGGGATCCTTCGTGGAGACCATCAAGGGGTGGCAATCGGGGTGGTTCTACATCACCGAGCCGCGTGACCCAGAATGGGCAGCGGCCCCCGAATTCCGATCTGGCATCCCCACACGACTCACCTCCTAGCAAGAGAAGGGCCTGTCATGGGGTAATTCGGGAGAGCTGACCGGACTCCAAACCTGCGTCCAAAACCTGGTGGACAAGAAGGTCAAACTTGTCAACGTAGTCCAGGTCATGCTCATCCGCTGGATCCTCCCGTGTCAACGACGAGCTTTTAACTTGTGGTAGTTCGACCCGGCCCAGCACCAAACTCTGACCAGGCTCTTTGACACAACGCACGAGGATTCCTGGAAGGTGCTATTCAAGGGCGCCGATGTTCCTCCTCCCACTACCGAGGATCGCGGATTCTGCGCGAAGCGCCAAGCCAATGTAGTAAGCTGTTTTACCCTTTACGGGATACTTGTTTTTCATAGTTTGACTCTATGCGGGATCTAAGCTCTCGTTCCTTTGACAGGACTGGCAGGAGAAGGCCGGACAGATCGACTGTCCGGCTCCTTTACCTGAAGGCCCAGCAGATGCCCGCTTGGCGAAGCTACTGGTCCTGGCACCTTATGTGGTGCGGGAGAAGAAGGACAAGAAGAAGGCCACGGGAACCCGGAAGTGTTCCCGGCGCCCAGTGGAGCCAGACTCATCGTCTGATGACTCCGAGGCGCACTCCTCCCATGAAAACGAGGAGGAGGAAGGAGAGGTTTCTTCCCCAGCAGGGGAAGAAAAGAAAAGGAAGGCCGCCCCAACTGGGGAGGCCGGAAGGTCCAAGAAGGGAAGAACCCTTCCCCTGGACTACTCCACCGACGCTGCTGACAGCGAGGAGGACTGGCCGCCCAGGGCCAAGCCCCTGGCGAAGTCGTAAGTGTTCGAACACCAGAGTGATTCATAGTGTTCTTTTATTGCACGGCTTTCCCTGACGCCGGATATAATCATGCAGTCTGCCCCGAGCCCAGATCGACGTGTCGTCGAGTGGCTCCTTAAGCTCGTCGGATGTGAATAGCCTTTCACTTCCAGCCGCCTCCTCCCCTCGCCCTGCAGACGATGCCGAGGTATTGTCCCAAGAGGTTCCAAATCGAGGGGAGGCAGTCCTAGGGGCGCCTCAAGGCGACGTCCCAGACTCCAGGCGCAAGGGGGGCAAGACCCCCAGGGGCTCCAAGTCCAGCCCTGGGCTGGACACCGCACGGGAAACCTTCATCGGTTCCGGAGTCCGGCAGGCGGCCCCTGCTAAGAAGGGCAAGCCTACCGCGCCGGTGACCTCCGTCCAACCAGAGGCACCGGATAACTTGCTGGAGGTGCTTAACGGCGCCTCCATCGATGAGGAGCACCGCACTATTATGAGTGCGGTGATCCAGAAAGTTCAGTCCGCCAAAAGCGGGCTGACTGAAGCTTGTGCTAGCCTTCTAACGGGCTTTGAGGTATGTAAAAAATATATGAAAATATTACCGCATAGACAGTAGCCCCTGATGCTCTGTTCGGTGTTCACGAAGAAAAGCCGGATAGAGGATCTAATAATATTCGCAGGAGTCTAACATAATTATGTCTATATGTGTGCGCAGGCTTCACTGCTAACCTCTGTCGCACTGACTGCGGAGGTTGATGTGCTGAAGCAGAACCTCGAGCGGTCCGAGA
This sequence comes from Triticum dicoccoides, assembly GCF_002162155.2. Taxonomy (NCBI): domain Eukaryota; kingdom Viridiplantae; phylum Streptophyta; class Magnoliopsida; order Poales; family Poaceae; genus Triticum; species Triticum dicoccoides. The sequence goes on from NC_041387.1 coordinate 18,606,934, forward strand.
AAGAGCTCGGTCTTGCCAAGAAGCAGCTCGAGGAGAACCAAGGTACGTAATGCCTTGTCTGTATGTGTATATAAGAAAAAAGATGCAGTTGCAAAAAATGATAGGATCATTATTGATGTGCTAGGGGCCACGACTGAGGTGACGACCCTGAAGCGAGCACTATCCGAGGCCGAAGATAAAGCGGCCACAGAATGCAGTGAGCGGGGGAAGCAAGAGGCGCGGGTTGCCGAGGTGCAGCAAGAGCTCCAGGCTCTTGTGAAAAAGCATGAGCGTTTGGAGCTTGAGTCGAAGACTCGCGAGTCCGAGCTCACTGCGGCCCTCGAAAGCGCCAAGTCTGCCAAGGCCGAAGCCCAAAAGGCCCTCCAGGAAATTGAGGCGATAAAGAAGATAGCAGCGGGTAAGGCCTTCAATATGCAAAGCAAGCATGTGAAAGTGAATTACTTGTTACTTACCCGAGTCCGGAGCTCTCCAGGAGCATTCCCAGATTTGCCCCGTAGCGTGTCCGATGCCGCCACCTACTACCGAGTCGAGGAAGGGAGCTCGACAGAGAAGGTGTTCTCGTCTCAGTATGCTAAGACTGGACACCCGGTGCCCTTGAGCGACCAGCTGAAGCAACTGGTCGAGCTCCATAAGGTGGCCGAACAGGCCATGAAGGGTCTCATGATCCGGCTGTGGCCTGGAGAGGCCATGCCTGGGAGCTACTTCGGGCTGGTGAGGCGTCTGGCCGATGCCTGCTCGTGGCTTGAGGTTATCAAGCGCTCCGTCTGCATCGAGGGCGCCCGCAGGGCCCTTGCCCATGTGAAGGTACACTGGGGCAAAATGGACGCGAAGCGGCTGGTGAAGGATGGTCCACCACAGGGCAAGGAGCATCGCCACCCTGAGATGTATTATGAGGGCGTCCTGAAGGGTGCCCGCCTTGTGGCGGATGAATGTTCCAAAGATGTAATATTTGAGTAAACTTTCTTGTGTGATCCTGTACGCTGAAAACTTGTTCATGTGCGCTATGCAATGCTTGTTTTAATTTAAAATATTACCTTCTATGCGGCCGTTTATTAAACCTGAGAGATGGCGAGTCATCGGCTTCTGGCCCCATGCCACGAGTGCTGGGGTGTTCGGGATAAAACCTGAGCGCTCTTTTTCCCATTATTGGGTCCTTCGAGGGAGGTGCTCAGCACAACGAACAAGGCAATCGGACTATAATGCGTTATCACTCTCACTTAGCCAGAGAATTCTATAATTTTAAATTTCGCCGAAGCCCCTAGTATTCGGAAGACCGAGTTTGGAGCGCTATACACGCCTTAGGCCGGACAAAGCCGACTCCTCGCTCTAAGCGGCATAAGTCTTTAAGGACTCGAAACCTCTCGAACAGCGACCAACTCTCGCCCTATCATGACAGTCAGTTTTAGCTTTCTCTACTGAGGTGCTTAGCCCAGCTGAACTGGGGCACAATCGTAGTAGTTCTCCCAGTGCTACCTTAGCCGATATAACGGAACGTAAGGTACCAAAACATGGGAGCCGGGCAAACCCAACTATTGACCCAAGACATGATTTGGAGCTGATGCATATAAAGCTATAAGTTCGGGGTGCCGCACTTGTGAAAGTGTTCGGGCTTCTCACGCCGTATTATGGGGTGCTTAAGCCCCTGGCGTATTAGCCATACCAAAGTGTACGGGTGCTAAATGTCACGAATGAACATATGTATATAAGAGATAAAGGAATAGAGAATGCAATAATAGACTGAAGCTATGCATTTTTATTAAAAAAAGTGCATTAAAGCAGAACGATACAAACGATGCGATAAGCAAGAGATGGGACTATCTGATATGTCCCCTCCAGGGGCGAGCTTCGGAAGGGTATTTAAAGCAGGTATTTTGCTCGTTATAGAGACCACCTGGGAATTCCATAATGCGACGTAGCTTTCTGCATCCCTGGGTTTTGTATCGTGTGTTCGGCAATTGTACTGCCGAGCAAGTCTTTCGGAGAGTAGAGTCCTGAAAGTTAGAAAAAATGATAAAATCGGCAGCCCCTAGTGCGGTCGAGCCGTGTATTGGGGCGTGCCGTTGTCATGCCCCTCCCCCTGTGCCCATGGTATTTTCAGAGCATAATTATGTACGCGTAGTACTTGTTTCGCAGTTTCGTGAGGGCTGGGGTTGGGGCCGCATTGCTACGCTTGCTCGGAACGTGCCAGGCGGTCTTGTTGTAGGTTACTCCGGGCGCGCTTGACGGTGTTCGGACGTTTAATAGCCGAACTGGAGAATTGCCTTGAGAGGCTGCTTTGTACTTCTGCTGCGAGGGCTGCCGTATGCTCCTCTGTTCGGAGAGAGCGTTCGGTGTTTCCATTGATCGAGATGACTCCTTGAGGTCCTAGCATCTTGAGCTTGAGGTATGCGTAGTGCGGCACCGCATTGAACTTTGCAAATGCTGTTCGTCCGAACAGTGCGTGATAGCCGCTGCTGAACGGGACTATGTCGAAGATTAACTCCTCACTTCGGAAATTATCCGGAGATCCGAAGACCACTTCAAGTGTAACTGAGCCTGTGCAATTGGCCTCTACTCCTGGTATGACGCCCTTGAAGGTCGTTTTTGTGGGTTTAATCCTTGAGGGGTCTATGCCCATTTTCCGCACTATATCCTGATAAAGCAGGTTCAGGCTGCTGCCGCTGTCCATAAGGACTCCAGTGAGGTGAAATCCGTCAATGATTGGGTCTAGAACCAATGCGGCGAATCCGCCATGGTGGATGCTAGTGGGGTGGTCCCTTCGATCAAAAGTGATCGGGCAGGAGGACCATGGGTTGAACTTTGGGGCGACTGACTCCAACGCGTATACGTCCCTTAGAGCACGCTTCCGTTCCCTCTTGGGGATGTGGGTTGCGTATATCATGTTCACCGTCCGCACTTGTGGGGGGAAGCCCTTCTGTCCACTATTGTTCGGCGGCCGGGGTTCCTCCTCGTCGTCGCTATGTAGCCCCTTGTCTCTGTTTTCGGCATTTAACTTGCCGGCCTATTTGAACACCCAACAATCCCTGTTGGTGTGATTGGCTGGTTTTTCGGGGGTGCCATGTATCTGGCACGAGCGATCGAGTATACGGTCCAAACTGGACGGGCCCGGAGTGTTTCTTTTGAATGGCTTTTTCCGCTGACCGGGTTTGGAGCCTCTGAATACGGCATTAACTGCCGTATCTTCAGGATTGTCGCTATTAATGCGGCACTTGTGCTTGTTGCGACGCGACCTGCCATTGCTGTCCTTGGTATCCGAATTACCAGGGCTCTTGGTCATGTTATTGCTACGAGCCAGCCAGCTATCTTCTCCCGCGCAAAAGCAGGTCATGAGTGTCGTGAGGGCTGCCATAGATGTCGGCTTTTCCTGTCCAAGGTGCCGGGCAAGCCACTCATCTCAGATGTTATGCTTGAAGGCTGCTAGGGCCTCTACGTCCGGACAGTCGACGATTTGATTTTTCTTGGTTAGGAACCGTGTCCAGAATTGCCTGGCAGATTCTTATGGCTGCTGAATTATGTGGCTCAGGTCATCAGCGTCTGGTGGTCGCACATAGGTGCCCTGGAAATTGTCGAGGAATGCGGCTTCCAGGTCCTCCCAACAACCAATTGATTCTGCTGGCAAGCTGTTAAGCCAATGCCGAGCTGGTCCTTTAAGCTTGAGTGGGAGGTATTTGATGGCGTGTAGATCATCACCACGGGCCATGTGGATATGAAGGAGATAGTCCTCAATCCATACCGCAGGATCTGTTGTGCCATCGTATGATTCAATGTTTACGGGTTTGAAACCCTCTGGGATTTGATGATACATTACTTCATCTGTGAAGCATAGTGGGTGTGCGGCACCTCTGTACTGGGCTATATCACGACGTAGCTCAAATGAGCTTTGTCTGATGTGTTCGGCCCGGCCGGATTTACTATATCCGGCGTGACGGTTATCGTCTCGTATCATGGGGCACCCGTGCGATCCGTTGATCGATCTTGTTTGCCTTGCCTTGTCCTCCAACATATCTTGCAGGTCTAGCACATTTCCCTGTGCCTTGGTATTTTTTGAGCGACGCCGGGGTGCGGCTTGAGTGGAGGGCCGAGAAGCCTCTCTGTCGCGGCCGCAAGGTGTCCGGTCAGCCGCATCATGCGCTGGTGATGTAGGTTTAGGTGCTTCCTCCTCTAATTGGGGTAGCAACCTACGCGTTGGGTAGCTCTTGGAGGGGCGTTCGAGTTCGTACTCCTCGGCCGCAAGGACTTCAGTCCATCTGTCGGCTAGCAAGTCTTGATCAGGTCTAAGTTGTTGCTGTTTTTTTAAGGCTACTCGCCGGGGCCATAAGCCTACGCTTAAAGCGCTCTTGTTCGACGGGATCCTCAGGCACGACAAATTCATCGTCGTCGAGGCTTGCCTCGTCTTCGGAGGGAGGCATGTGATTATTATCCTCTTCCTCTTCGTCAGCCGCTCTCTCAGGGAGGCTGGCTTCTCCATCCTCCTGCGCTGAATCTTGCTGGAGGGAGTTGTCTTCAGCACTGTCCGGGGTGTTATTATCTCCCGTGCCGGCGCTTAGGTTGCTTCTTGGAGGGGTCATCCCCCGCTGTTCCGTCGTTGTTGCCTTCTTTGGGTGTATCCACCATATATATGTCATATGACGAGGTGGCTTTCCAGTGCCCTATAGGCGCCGGTTCCTGTTCGTCTCCTACATCGTCGTCCATACCGTCGATGCCTTCGGAGTCGAAGTCTAGCATGTCAGTTAAATCATCGACAGTGGCTACGAAGTGGGTGGTGGGTGGGCGTCGAATTTCTTCGTCGTCCGCATCCCAATCCTACCGGTCATAATCCGTCCAGGACTCTCCTGACAAAGAGAGAGACCTTAGTGAATTCAGAATGTCGCCGAAGGGCGAGTGCTGAAAGATATCCGCAGCGGTGAATTCCATGATCGGCGCCCAATCGGAATCGATTGGCAGGGGCGCGGAGGGTTCGGAGTCCGGAAAGGAGTCCGACACTTGGGAGTCACAGGCTTCGCAGAGGATAAGGCTGGTGTTCGGCTCGATCGCCGTTGAGACTGCAGTCCCCGCGGCGGGGTTTAGCCACCCGTCCTCGATCGGCGCAGTCGGCTCTGAACTAAGGGTCGGAGCGGATGCGGGTGCAGCCTCCAGGGCACTGTTCGGCGGCAGAGATAAATCGTGCCCATCGTGACAGTGCGGCGCGCTCGGCTGTGGCTCGAATCCGTCGAAGATCAAGTCTCCGCGGGTGTCGGCCGTGTAGTTCAAACTTCCAAATCTGACCTGATGGCCAGGGGCGTAGCTTTCGATCTACTCCAGATGGCCAAGCGAATTGGCCCGCAGTGCCAAGCCGCCGAATACAAAGATCTGTCTGGGGAGAAAAGTCTCACCCTGGACTGCATCGCTAATGATGATCGAAGGAGCCATCAAGCCTGACAATGACGGCACAGAGGAAATCTCAATGAAAGCACAAATGTCGGTGTCAAAACCAGCGGATCTCGGGTAGGGGGTCCCGAACTGTGCGTCTAGGCGGATGGTAACAGGAGACAAGGGACACGATGTTTTTACCCAGGTTCGGGCCCTCTCGATGGAGGTAAAACCCTACTCCTGCTTGATTGATATTGATGATATGGGTAGTACAAGATTAGATCTACCACGAGATCAGAGAGGCTAAACCCTAGAAGCTAGCCTATGGTATGATTGTTGTTGTTGTTGTCCTACGAACTAAACCCTCCGGTTTATATAGACACCGGAGGGGGCTAGGGTTACACAGAGTCGGTTACAATGGGAGGAGATCTACATATCCGTATCGCCAAGCTTGCCTTCCACGCCAAGGAAAGTCCTATCCGGACACAGGACGAAGTCTTCTATCTTGTATCTTCATAGTCCAACAGTCCGGCCAGAGGTTATAGTCCGGCTATTCGGACACCCCCTAATCCAGGACTCCCTCAGAGTGCATCTTCATACCCTTGAAGATCGCTAAGCTGAAGCGTTGCAAGAACGCGGTTGATGGATTCATACTCGCGGCGATTCAAATTGCGGAAGATCCGATCTAGCATCGAATGGACGACGCCTCTGCGTTCAACACACGTACAACCCGGGGACGTCTCCTCCTTCTTGATTCTGCAAGGGGAGAGGAGAAGTTGAGGGAGAACTCTGGCAGCACGACGGCGTGGTGGTGGTGGAGCTCGTGGTTCTCCGGCAGAGCTTCGCCAAGCACTACGGAGGAGGAGGTGTTGGAGGAGAGAGGGGCTGCGCCAGGGAAGGGATGCGGCTCCCCTCTCTCTCCCTCACTATATATAGGGGGAATGGGAAGGAGGAGGCGCCCTAGGGTTTCCCTAGGGGAGGGGCGGCGGCCATAGGGGAAACCCTAGATGGGTTTGGGCGCACCCACCCCTAGGAAACTTACCCCCCAAGCCGGGAGGGGCGGCGTCCCTAGGGGAGGCGCCCCCACCTCTCTAGGTTACGTGAGAGGGGTTGGGAGGGGCGCGCAGCCCCTTAGTGGGCTGGTGTGCCCCCTCCCCTTGGCCCATAAGGCCCCCCAACGCTTGTCGTGGCCTCCGAAACACCTTTCGATCACGATGGTCGTCACCCGGTACCCCCAGAACAATTCCGGACTCCAATACCCTTCATCCAATATATCGATCTTCACCTCCGGACCATTCCGGAGTTCCTCGTCACGTCCAATATCTCATCCGAGACTCCGAACAACCTTCGGTAACCACATACTATTCCCATTACAACTCTAGCGTCACCGAACCTTAAGTGTGTAGACCCTACGGGTTCGGGAACCATGCAGACATGACCGAGACACCTATCCGGCCAATAACTAATAGCGGGATATGGATACCCATGTTGGCTCCCACATGTTCCACGATGATCTCATCGGATGAACCACGATGTCGGTGATTCAATCAATCCCGTATACACTTCCCTTTGTCCATCGGTATGTTACTTGCCCGAGATTCGATCGTCGGTATCCCCATACCTCGTTCAATCTCGTTACCGACAAGTCTCTTTACTCGTTCCATAACGCAAGATCCCGTGGCTAACTCCTTAGTCACATTAAGCTCATTGTGATGATGCATTACCGAGTGGGCCCAGAGATACCTCTCCGTCATACGGAGTGACAAATCCCAGTCTCGATTTGTGCCAGCCCAACAGACACTTTCGGAGATACCTGTAGTGCGCCTTTATAGCCACCCAGTTACATTGTGAAGTTTGATACACCCAAAGCACTCCTACGGTATCCGGGAGTTGCACAATCTCATGGTCTAAGGAAATGATGCTTGACATTAGAAAAGCTCTAGCAAACGAACTACACGATTTTGTGCTATGCTTAGGATTGGGTCTTGTCCATCACATCATTCTCCTAATGATGTGATCCCGTTATCAACGACATCCAATGTCCATGGTTAGGAAACCACAACCATCTATTGATCAACGAGCTAGTCAACTAGAGGCTCACTAGGGACATGTTGTGATCTATGTATTCACACATGCATTACGGTTTCCGGTTAATACAATTATAGCATGAACAAATAGACAATTATTATGAACAAGGAAATATAATAATAACCATTTTATTATTGCCTCTAGGGCATATTTCCAACAGGGCACCCCCTCGGCATCGTCTCACCACGAGCTAGCCTCACATTACGTCCCATCGACAACTCCACATCGCCCACTCCTTGCTCTCCACGTGGTCCGTTTTCGCCCATGGGACCGCCTCGCGCACCTATCTCCTCCTTGCTCACCCCATGCACCATTACACCCCCACCACCACCGCCTCTCCGCGCGATACACGTCGACACACCTGCCAACGAACACCAAATGTAGACCCGCGCTAAATTCGGCTTTCACCTACCTAAGAAGCACATCAATCTAGATCTTAGGCCTGGTCCTCTATTTGTACCGTTGTAATGTGCATCTATAGCGTGCATATATACACTGCTAGACAATGAACCGAATATAGACGCAATCACACAATCCAACTAATATGATCCCTATTTGACGCAAAACACGTTATATAGGAGCTCCGGTCCAATAGAATCTCGGTTCCACAGGTTTGCTCATGAGAAAATCCTATATGACGCATATTGCGGCAAAGAGTCGTGCTTTCGCGTAGAACCGAGCTAGCGACCTGATATATGGGCAGACCCATTTTAGCAGTCAGGTGCTCCCGATTTTCGTAACCTGTGAGAAGTTCATGTTCGGGTTTTTTCTGTTTTGGAAACCTTCAAGAAGGTTCCTGAACCATTTTTTAAATTTCATGTTGATTACTTTTACTTGTTTTTTTTTATTTTTTACCCTTTTTCTTATTTTCTTTATCTTAAATTTGAAAATTTCAAAAAAGTTCACAATTTCCAAGTTTGTACAAAAAATGAAAATTTATTTAAAATTTCAAATTTTTGTTCATACTTATAAAAAAATATTCACGTTTTTTTCAAACAAAATTTAAGTAAATGTTCGAAAATTCGATAAATGTTAGGAATTTCGATTTTTTTTATTTTTTAAAGGTGTTCAGAATTTAAAAAATAATATGTTTTTCAAAAAAGTTCACGTTATCAAAATTTTTTTTGAGTTTCAATTAATATTCCAACTTTCAAAAAAATCATGGATCGAAAAAATGTTCCAATTTTTTTGATCAACTGTTCCAATTTATAGACTGTGCACATCTCGCTCCCGCTCTGTACGCAATTGACCGGTCCAGCAGGACGCCGCCTGTGCGCTGACGAACCAGATATCCAAACGCGTTTTTATTATTATCAGAAAAAGAAAAGATATCCAAACGCGTAAAGGAGGAAATAGACTAGGCCAAGGATCGGCCAGAATCCAGCTCTGGCTTTGCCGTTTCCCGGTCGCGGTCGGAACCGGCTGGGACGCGCTTTAGCACGGCCCCCTGGAAATATATATTTGCAAGAGCTAGCCCACCATCGGCATATACATCTCGTATCGCATCTCCGAGCAAGAGCGCCGGGCATCGTCGTCCGTCTGTGTCTCACAAGGAAGTCCATACGCGCCGATCAATATCCATGGCCCTGGTGGCGGCGCACGCCGACATCCTCGCGTGCGTCCTCGGCCGTCTTGCGCCGCGCAGCCTCGCCACGTGCCGCAGTGTCTGCAAAGGCTGGCGCGCCATTGTCGACGATTACCGCCTGCTGCGGACGGACCTCCTCCCGCTCTCGCTCCACGGGATCTTTTTCATGGAGGACCTCTGCCCGGACCCTCCAAAGCTCTTCGCAAACCCATTCACAAAGCGCAGGATCAGCGACGCAAGCCTTGGTTATGTCGAGAATGACGAGGGTTCATTTATCAAGAATCACTGCAACGGGCTTCTCTTGCTCTCCAACCACCTGGTGGTTAACCCGGCGACTCGGCAATGGGTGCATTTGCCTCCGCCCCCGCCCCGGTGCACCGGAATGGAGGACTTCAACGACGACGTGTGCCTTGTTTATGACCCTACAGTGTCGCCGCACTACGAGGTGCTTCTTATTCCTTGCGTCTCCTACGGTCTTGATTCCACAACAATGTTCACGGAGGAATCGGAGTGGCCGCCCTCCGCCTACGCAATACAAGTCTTCTCTTCAAGGACATGGAGATGGGAGGAGAGGTCGTTGGTCCGGAGAGGAGAGGCTGCGGGGACCATCGCCGACATGGAGCCATATAGGGATTTTGTACACCGTTACGCCGTCTACTGGAAAGGAGCGATCTATGTGCATTGTCAAAATGACTCCATTTTACGGTATGCATTCGCGCCCTGGTCATCACTTTAATCATGTTATTTGTTTTTAAGAAGATGAAACTCATCTCACCAGACTAGTCTCTCTGTTTCACAACGTAGCTAGTGCATATTTAGTCTAGAAAAAAAATTCAAACATGTTTACGTTTGACCAAGTTTGGAGAATATAAACTACATATGTCTAAATGATTTAATAAATAAAATATAAATATACACTTTATGATGAATCTGATGATACTTAATTTCGGATTTTGAATGTTGATATTTTCTTCTATAAGTTTGGTTATAAACATAGACACACTTGATTTTCTAAAAATCAAATATGTGCTGCATTATGGAGCACAAGTGCTAGTATCTGTTAACAGACATCTTATCTTCATCCATCTGATATGTTTGCAGCATAATCTTATCGGACGGTTCATATGAAGTGATTAAATCACCAACAGGAAGTAAAATGGAAGATTCTACCAATCTTCATCTAGGGAAATCAAAGAAGGGGGTGTACTGCACTTTGATTTATAATGATATCTGGGGGGGACTTCAGATTTGGTTGCTTACTGAATCATGTGGTAAATGGGAGTGGGTGCTAAAGAATGACATCAACTTCGCGGCAGCGGTGGCAAAATTTTCTTGGTTTTCTTGTGATGAAAACCAAGGACCGTGGATCTTACAGAAAGGTGATTGTGATGAAAATGTTAAGGAAGCACCAGTGCAAGATAACTATGAATGGGACTTCGACAATGGTATTATCCTTGCGGCTGAAGATAAGGTTGAATCTGACGATATGAATTTGGGAGTGCTTTATTTCCTTGGATTTCATCCATACAAAGAGATTGTCTTCCTACGAACACAAGCGAGGGTAGTTGCTTATGATTTCAGTAGATTGAAAGTACAAGACTTGGGCCGGTTACTTGTACAGTGTGTAGGAAGTGTTTTCCCCTACACACCATGCTGGACGGGAGATATATCTGAAAAGAATTAACTGTGCAGAGAGGGAATATATACGGGGTGTTTCTTTTGAAGGAAATGTTTTTTTAAGGAATACTGGGGTGTAGGGTGTGTTTTAAATGAGTTGTAACCTATATATGTTCATGAATGCTTAAAGAAGATAATTGTAACAGTCTACTCCGATCTTGATTCTATTTCTTTCGTGCGTGTTTTTTTATGGAATGTGCATTAGAATATATTGAATGGTTTTACCAAGCATATGCGAACAATCGGCCGCGGATATGCTAGCTTGTACTTGTTGCTCCCAAACAAATAATGAATTATGAAAGGACCTACTAATGTGTTGTTTGAGATGCTTATTTATTTTGAGACGAAGGAAGTAGTAATTATCTGAATCACATCACAGAGAGATAGATGAGCGTTTAAGCAAAACGTTAGCTTACGTAGAATATCTTCGTAGGTCTAGCATTGCTCCTCTGCATCAATTTCATACGTACTCTAAATATGGAGTCTCCGAGCAAGAGCGCCGGCGATCATATTCATCGCCCGTCGTCTCTGACTCTGATTCAAAAGGAAGCAGCAGCCGTACGCACCGATCAATCCATGGCCCTGCCTCTGCCCCTGCCCGACGACATCCTCGCTTGCGTCCTCGGCCGTCTCGCGCCACCCCAGCCTCGCCGCGTCCCGCTGCATCTGCAAAGGCTGGTGCGAGCCGACGGCCGCCGTCGGTTGCGGACGGACCTCCTCTCGCTCTCGCTCTACGGGATCTTTTTCATGGAGATGGACGTCCTCTGCGGGGACCCCCCAAAGCTCTTCGCAAACCCGCTGACGAGCCGCAGGATCGACGCAAACCTTGACTACGTGGAGGAGGATGTACGCATCAAGAATCACTGCAACGGGTTTCTCCTGCTCTCGGGCCACCTGGTGCTCAACCCCGCCACACGACAATGGGTGCGCTTGCCTCCGCCTCTGCTGTGGTGCACCGTGACCGGGATGGAGGGCTTCTACAACGTCGTCTGCCTTGCCTTTGACCCCACTGTGTCCCCGGACTTTGAGGTATTTATGAATCCTCGCGTCCCCTGCAATCTTGATTCCACGGAGGCAATATTTACGGCGGAATCGGAGTGGCCGCCCTCGTCATGTGCAATACGAGGCCAAATTTCGTGTTTTGACCCTTTTGTGAAACAAAATCGAGATCTGACCCCAGTTTGAAAACATTTCGGGATTTGACCCTTTTGCCTACCGCCAGGTGGCCCGGCGGTAGGATCATATAGCCTACCGCCTAGAGCTGCGGCGGTAGGAAACTTTTCCACGTCAGCAACGATAACGGCCGCCGTGCCCCTTCCGTCACACCCTACCGCCGCCCCACCAGCCGGTAGGTTGTCTGATTTGGAAGCACCAGTGCAACATAACTATGAATGGGACTTCGACAATGGTATTATCCTTGCGGCTGAAGATAAGGTTGAATCTGACGATATGAATTTGGGAATGCTTCACTTCCTTGAATTTCATCCATACAAGGAGATTATCTTCCTGTGGACACAAGCGAGGGTGGTTGCTTATGATTTTAGTAGATTGAAAGTACAAGACTTGGGCCAGTTACCTGTCCAGTGTGTAGGAAGTGTTTTCCCCTACACACCATGTTAGACGGGAGATATATTTGAAAAGAATTAACT
>NC_041387.1:18619620-18620993 GCF_002162155.2 Triticum dicoccoides
TGGCGCTAAACTGTGCCTGCGCGTACAATGCTAATTCTGCGCTCGGGCCGAAACTGCGCACCCAACCAAGCAACCAACGTGCACGCACCTGGTGCCTTGGTCTCCCACTTGATCGTAAATTCATAGGCAACTAGTAGTAAAGCATGGTAACCTTTTTACTACACAAGCCTAGTCACAAAGTCTATGGTAAGATCCCATGTGAAATGTAGTAACACATGTTAACCTATTTACTATACGTTCCCATTTGTACTACAGATGCGTAATCTCTTTACGATAGTAAACCTGTAGTAAAACTAGTAATCTCTTTACTATAGATGCACATTTGTACTACAGATGTCTGGTCATGAAGTTTGCCGTAACACCCCATGAAACATTTACACTGGTAGAAAAAGGGCCTATAGTCTCGGTTCCTAAACCGGGACTAAAGTGTCGATACTAATGCCCTGACCCTTTAGTCCCGGTTCAATCCAGAACCGGGACTAAAGGGCGCGGCCATGTGAAGCTCCATCTTTAGTCCTGGTTGGCACCAACCGGGACTAAAGAAAATTTTATGATTTTTTTCTGAAAAAAAATTTTGAAATTTTTTTTATTTTCAAATTTCTGAATTATTTTAACCTCTAGTCTATAATCACCACCCCTCATCACTTCTCAATTTATCCTCTAATCACCCCTCATCATTCCAAATCATCTAACTTCCCGAACGGTCACCCATCCTCCCACTCCCCCAGCCTGAGCACGCTTAACTTCCGAGTTCTATTCTCCCTCGCTCCAAGTCTGCACTCGTTGTTTTCCTGACAATAGTAAGATATCAATCCTATTAACCTTCAGGAATTTTGCTTGAGCATGAAGTGACACATTTCACTGTTTGAGTTTGAAACTATTGTTTTAAAAAACAATAATTATTTAGTAACACTAATATTTCTTGAATGATTAGTTTGACCATTGTTTGACCACAGTTTGACCAGATTTGACCAAAATTGAAATAACTAAAATAATTTTTTAGTAACACTAATATTCTAGAATAATTAGTTTGACCACAGTTTGCCCACTGTTTGAATATTTTTCAATTTTTTCCACTCTAGATCTTAAAAGCCCCGTAACTTTTTTCTATTAGGTTTTTGAGGATTTTGCAAATGTTTAACGGGGTTCCCCCGGTTAAATTCGGATGTAACTTTTCGAGTAGATGATTTTTCATATAAAAAACTTTTTTATCCGAGTTAGTATGCAAAAGTTATGCCCATTTTTACAAATTTCAGAGAGATTTTGCAAATAAAGTTAAAATTCACATTTGCAAATTTTCCCAACAACTAGACCACATATCACATGAGAAACTTATTTTATTTTATTTTTTTGACATTTCCATTATTTTCTTT
>NC_041387.1:18621191-18654277 GCF_002162155.2 Triticum dicoccoides
GTGCCTCAAACCGGGACTAAAGGTCTAATCTTTAGTCCCGGTTTGAGGCACGAACCGGGACTAAAGGTCATCGCACCCTTTAATCACGGTTCATGTCTTAAACCGGGACTAAAGGGCCCGAGTGAACCGCGACTAATGCCTTAGCCGCACAAACTGGGACCAATGCTCACATTAGTCCCGGTTCATGACTGAACCGGGACTAATGTGAATATTGCCCCGTGACCATAGCCCTGTTTTCTACTAGCGTTAGTAAAGCATGTTAACCACCTTACTACACATTCCTGGCAAAATAATCAGAAGAATAACATGTAGTACAATTAGTAATCTCTTTACTATACCCACAAAAATAGTAATATGTTTACTATAGATGCATGGAAATTGTTAATAAAATCTCAGATAGCATGTAGTAAATACGTGACCTCTCTAGTAAAATTGATTTCAAAGTAATCATAATGTTACATGTACGCACGGTGAGAAAATTATAACCAAGATCTAATTGTTCAAAATATGTAATTGTTGATCAATTTTACCACATGCTAGAGCGATAGTAACAACAGTGTGATATATAGTAATTTACTAGTCAATTTTACTAGTTGAAGGGACTTGTGGGTCTGGATAGTAAAAGTCATTGTCACACATGGTAATGTACTAGAGTCTTTTACCATCAGGTGGAACTTTGGTTGGGACGTGGTCACTTCTGTAATTAGCGAGTTCGAGCGTGGTTTGAATGGCCGGAGCGCAGAATAAGTTATAATGCGCTCGGGCTTAGTTTAGCGTGCCTATATATATATATATGGTGTGTTTTAAACGACTTGTTACCTATATATGTTCATGAATGCTTAAAGCAGAAAACTGTAACAGCCTACTCCGATCTTAATTCTATTTCCTTCATACGTGTTTTTTTAATGGAATGGGAATGTGCATTAGAATATTGAATGGTTTTACAAAGCATATGTGAACAATCAGACACGGATGTGCTACACTTGTACTTGTTGCTCCCAACGAAATAATGAATTATGAAAGAACCGACTAATGTGTTGTTTGTATCGACGGGACATTCGTTTATATACTGACTATGTATGTGCTCGTGCTTTGCCATGTGAGCCAAATTTTGTAATGCTATAGGAGCATATACATTGGCCTTATCCGGTGCGATTAGCCCCCCACCACACGTTACCCATCTCCCCGGCCACCCCTCCACCCCACCCTCGACCCGTGCCGCCGCCCGATCCAGTGCTCCGCCCGCCGCCGCCTTTCCCTTCCCTTGCTCCGGTTGTCGCCGCCGCCCCACCCGCGCTCTGGCCTGCAGCCGCCCTTCCCTCGCCCCTCCCCGCCGCCGCCCACCCGCGCTCTGCCCCAACCTCGTCGTCTCGCCCCGCGCCGCCGCCGCCCTTCCCTACACATCCTGTCAGGCGCCTCACATCCTTAAATGTCCTTGGCGCTCGGATCTACTCGGCTTTGATCTTGTCGGGGTTGGCTTCGATCCCACGATGGGACACAAAGAACCCAAGCAGCTTGCCGGAGGGAACACCAAATACACACTTCTCCGGGTTGAGCTTTAGATTGATCTTGCGCAGATTATCAAATGTCTCTTCCAAATCCTGAATAAGGGTGGCCTTATTCTTGGTTTTTACCACAATATCATCCATATAGGCTTCTATGTTTCTGTGCAACTGTGGCTCAAAACCAATCTGGATTGCCCTTGCAAAAGTGGACCCGGCACTCTTTAATCCAAAGGCATGCGGACAAAGCAGTACGTACCACGTGGGGTGATGAACGATGTCTTCTCTTCATATTCCTTGGACATTAAGATTTGTTGATACCCAGAGTATGCGTCCAAAAATGAGAGCAAATCACAACCTGGAGTGGAATTCACAATCTGATCAATGCGCGGCAAAGGAAATGGGTCTTTCGGGCAAGCCTTGTTGAGATCTGTGAAATCTATGCAAAGTCTCCATTTCTCGTTAGCCTTCCGGACTACCAGTGGATTTGCCAACCACGTGGGGTGCAATACTCCTCTGACCAAACCAGTTGCCTCAAGTTTCTTGATCTTTTCCGCAATGAACTGATGCCTCTCCAAGGCCTGCTTCCATACTTTCTGCTTGACAGGTCGGGCATGTGGGCAGACAACAAGGTGGTGCTCAATTACCTCCCTGGGAACACTGGGGATATCAAATGGCTGCCAGGTAAACACATCGATATTCGCCCGCAGGGAGACAATGAGCGTGCTTTCCTATTTGTCATCAAGGGTGGCGCTGATAGTAAAGGTATCATCAACGCCAGCCAGCCATGTCGGGACCTTCTTCACTTGAGGTACAACAACCTTGGATCTTTTGCTGTTGGAGCACTCCGGCATGTCGTCAACGGGTGTCATGCACTCGGTGGGGGCACGCTTCCCGGACTCCTTGCCGGAGGTCTTACAGCCTCTCTTCTTTTCTTTGCTTTCCTTGGCGGGAGATGCCGCTGTCGCGGCCTCTGCCGCGACCGCATCCCGATACATCTTGTCCACACAAATAATGGCATACTTCTCATCTGATGGGATGGTGATGACTCACAATGGCCCAGGCATCTTCAAGGTGTTGTAGGCATAGTGAGATGCTGCCATGAACTTAGCAAGGGTCGGGCGTCCCAGAATCCCATTGTATGGCAGGGGGAGATCAACCACATCAAACACAATCCTCTCAGTCCGGTAGTTCAGTTCTCCCCCAAATGTTACCGGCAACGTGATCTTTCCCTTAGGACGGCTCCTGCCGGGATTAACTCCTTGAAACGTGTCGGTAACCTCTAACTCTTCTCCTATTTGAAGCTTGCCGATGACTGCCGGGGAAATCAGAGTCAACCCGGCCCCGCCGTACACCAGCATCTTTGTGACCTTGAGGTTGCGGATTGTTGGAGAGACCAACAACGGAAGCATCCTACCATAGTGGTGTGGCTAGGATGGTTCTCCTCGTCGAAGATGATGGGCGTACGGGACCACTTGAGCGGCTTCCGGGCCTCTGGCGGTGGTTCCATGACATTGACTTCTCGCACCCACCACTTGAGCCGGCGGTGAGAAGCGTGCAAAGATGCACCTCGTCAATGCACAGGGGCGTCTGTGGCCTTCTGAAACTCTTGCTCACTGGTTTCCTCTTCATCCCCTCCATCACTCTCATCATTACAGGCTTCCTTCTGTCGACCTCTGGCGGGCTTTCCATGTTTCCGAAAGGGCTTGTCGGGGCGGTTTGCTTCACCACCTTGGCCCTTACCGCCAGCAACATTCTGACATTTTTCCTTGTCATGCTTCTCATACTCTGCTTTCTGCTACTTGACAAGCTGCTCAACCTGATAACACTCTTGAAGGTCGTGGCCCTTGGTCCGATGAATCTTGCAATACGGCCCATCACCTTTCCCGGCTTTCTCGGCAACAGCGGCTTCCCTGCAGTCAGTGCACACGGCAACTTCCTTGCTGGGGACATCTGCTTTGGCCTTCTTGCCGATACTAGGCGTACCAGATCCTTCAACAGTCATCACTGCCTTATCTCTCCGCTTCTTTCTCTTCTTCTGACTAGTTGATTCATCCTCATCCTCTAAATCAACATTGATACAATCTTCCTCTCCGGGCAATCTCCTTCCCTCCTCCATCCAACCACACTTATCCACTAATGTGTAAAGCTCATTCACAGTCTTCGGCAACCGCAAGTTCATCTTGGAACGGATGCAGCGGTTGCGCACATTGCACTAGAAGGCAGCTATTACGGCTGTCGGATGGATATTTGGGATATTTCTATGAGCTCTGCTGAATCTCTGTAAATACTTACGGAGAGTTTCTCCTTCCTTCTGCTGGAGAAGCTGCAAATCATTGGGCCTGCCGGGTTCCTGATGGCCGCCAGTGAAGGCGCGAATGAACTCATGGCAGAGGTCGGCCCACGACGAGATGGAGTTCTCCAGTAGGTGCATCAGCCAAGACCTCACATTGGACTTGACAGCCAAAGGGAAGTAGTTGGCAAACACCTTCTCATCTCTTCCCCCGGCAGCCTGAACAATGATGGTGTAGATACTCAGGAACTCTGCTAGGTTCAGCCTCCTGTCGTACTTCTCAGGTATCTCTGGCTTGAACGTGTGAACGGATGGCCAATGGACTTGCCGCATCTCTCGTGTAAAGGCAGGGCAGCCAGCCTCGAAAGGTAGGCACCCGCCAACACCGAGCACAAGCTCATCGACGTTGAGGCCGTCGTACCCGTTGGTCTGGCGAAGGTCGTCGCAGCGTTGCTCGACGACGCGCGCATCTCCTCTCCGCCTATCCTCCGGGGCTCGACGTTGGCCTGGACGTGCTCGAGGGTCAGAAGAAGCCATTGAGACGTTGTCAGGGTCTTGATTCGGTGGTGCTCGCTCTGGCTGTCGTGGCGGGGACTGCACTGTGGGGATGGCCCCTTTCGTACGGTCGGCAGCATGAGCTATTGTTGTCGCTTGGGGAGGCTGCGGCGGGCTAGCTCGTGCTGACGGCTTCCCGCCCCTCATTGGTTACCCCAAGTGGAAGGTTTGAGATGCAGTGTAGCGGCAGTTTTCCCTTGGCAAAGATACCAAGGATCGATTTCCTCGAGACTCCCAGTTTCAACAAGAAGGTGTCAACTGCTAACGGCGCCGATATTAGCAATCAACGTGGACCTGCACACAGATACAAATAACTTTGCTCCCAACGAGTACAGAGAGGTTGTCAATCCCTCCGGCCTTGTCGTTTACAAAGGATCAAACGCAAGTGATAATAGTGATAGGTATTGCTGCAAATAGTAAATAAAAGCGTAAAGTAAATAGCGGATGTGATCAATGATGGTAATATGGATCGGGGTCCCATGATGTTCACTAGTGATGTCTCTCTCCCAAAAGACGATAAAACAGCTATGCGAGGTAAACAAATTACAGCTGGGCAATTGACAGAATTGTGTGCGCAAACCAATGCTAACTATGCTGCAAGAGAGGTTGAGGTTCAAAGCATGGGCGGTACGCCAAGGCAAGTAGACCGAAATCCATCTGCATCTACTACTAATCATCCACCTTGAGATATCTATCCAGAACATCTCGCTGGTATTAAGTTGCGAGTCCCACCCATAGTGTAAACTCAATGCAACAGACAACTGCATTAAAAGAACTTTGCGTAAAGTAAACAGTCCTTGCACCCGCGGGCACAAGCACCGTTGTTTTCCCCCTTGTGGCAACAGCACATCCCCTAGACTCATGTTTCTGTCACTCAAGCTAGTCATCGAGGGGCATGAACCCACAATCAAGCATAACGTTCCCTCTTGGAGTCACTACCTACTACTTGGCCAAAGCAATAAATAGCAACGGAGAACATGCAAGAATTACTTACGAACATAAATATAAAAGAGGTAAATCAAATATATTACTCATACACAATCTGAACATAATCTCACAATCCATCGGATCCCAGCAAACTCAACATAGCAACAGCATAAGGATTACATATGTGCCTCGATCATGTAGGGCAGCTCACGAGGTCTAATTAGTGAAGCACAAGAAGGGGAGGAGAACATCACATAGCTACTGGTCATGGACCCATGGTCCAAGGGAGACTACTCACAACTCATCCGGGAGGCGTCCATGGCGGTGGAGAGGCTCCCGGTGGTGATCCTCCCCTCCGGCAGGGTGCCGGGAAGAGTTCTCCTGGTGCTCCCGATCTTGGAAGCGCGGCGGCGGCGGAACAGAGACGAGATCGCGAAAAAGGGTTCCGTCCTCCAGGGTTTCGGGACGAGAGGTAAATATATGCCAAAGGGGGGCGCCAGCCGAGGCCCAGGGGGCCCAGGCGGCCACCTGGCGCGGCCAGGGGGCGCGCCGCCAGGGCGCCTGGGGCCCTGGTGGCCCCCCTCCGGCTCTTCTTCGGCAGGGTGGAAGCTTCCGGAACGCTGATTTTTTATATAATTTTTCCGGAATTTTTCTGGCAGTTTACGTGACGGGAAAAACTGAAATACAAAAACAGCAGAAAACAGAAACTGACACTGGGGGTGCACTGAGTTAATAGGTTAGTCCAAATATGATCAAAAGTGTATGGAAGTGTATAAATATCATAGCAATATCACCCAAAAGAGGCATGGAGCAAGCAGAAATTATAGATACGTTTTGGACGTATCAACATCCCCAAGCTTAATGCCTGCTCATCCTCGAGTAGGTAAATGATAAAAAGAATAATTTCTGTGGTGACATGCTATTAACCATATAAGGACTTTTCATAGTCACATGACAAAAGCTTACTGAAACAATGAGTCTGTAGTAATTTTGCTACCTCACGAGAAAATCACAAAGAACTAGAAGTTCTACAACATGATATTGAAACATCAAAAAGATTTGTAACGAGCATAGTGTGCAATATGATAGAGTGATATCTCGCTTGCCCCCTTTAGTGAAGCAAAACATAAATGCAGGGGCACCTTCGAGGTTTAAGTGATGACTAGATACAATAATTTCAGAATAACGATATCACAATCATGCAAAAGACAATGCTACTTTGGGACTATGCACATTACACTAAGAATGGCAATCATGCTCTCAATAGTTGGTGCTTTTTAAAAGAATGTGGTGACTCTCGAACCGTGGCTTTTGTTGGCAAGGTTGAAAACCCGTAGTCGGAAACAAAAACAAAGCATGTACCAGAGCTCTTGGTTTTAAAAACAGAGTAATAATATTTTTTAGAATATGCATGTTTCGTCAACGAATGCTAGCAGATAACTCAATCGCTTTTTAAGTCGGACAAGTTTCGAGGAACGGCTCCCGAATGAGGATCATAACATCCTCTTAATCTCCTTTGTTTATCACTGCCAAAGTTTTCTGATTTCTCATAGACAAAGCGTGAAGGAAGATTCGTGTGTTGTATTATCTTTTATGAGCCGGGCGCACTCAATGCCAGTTCCTTCTCATATTAAGGGCTTGCACATTATACATGCAATCCAGGGGTAAAACTTATCCAACTTAAAAAGATCATGAATTAACTACTACTTCCTCATGAGCTAAAACAGAGGCACAAAAAGAGAAATGACTTTTGAATAATTTCGAGATGGTACATGAAAGTCTTCGTTAGGAATGGCAGGTAAATACCATGTATAGGAAGGTATGGTGGACTCATATGGCATAACTGGTTTAAAAGGTTTTGGATGCACAAGCAGTCAGTCCGCTTAGTACAGGTGGAGGTTAGCAAAAGACTGGGAGCGACCAACTAAGAGAGCAATGACGGTCATAATCATGCAGAGCGACAAAGCAACATTGAATCAGGCATGGTAGTTATATCGCTACTCAGAAACAAAAGATCATCAAGGCTTGACAGACTTTCTTTACAGTCTTGAATATGCGTGAGCATACGCCAAGTCAATCAAAATAAATTCTCGAAGGAAGATATTATTAAACCATACCACATCATAGGCAAACAAATCATGTTGGTACTCCGATAACATATTGGAAACCTCCCAGCTATTTGAGATCAACCATAAGAAAACATAAACTACTAAGCACCATTATGCACGTAGCATTTTTATCATAGACATATCAATCAATCCAACAAAAGCAAAACTCTCTTAATAAGATAAGCATGATAGCTAAAGAGAGTTCAAGCAACCAACTAAACAAAAGCTCTTTAAAAAGATAAGCATGAAAACTAAGAGCTAAGCATGATAGTAGCTATTGAAAAATAAAGAACACACATAGCAAAGGTAGACATGAAAATTCTACGTTATGTTCTAGGTTGAAGTGGAGCGTGTTTCTCTCCCAAACAAAGAAAGCTGAGTTCCGACTCGTTATTGAAAGCTAAAGAAAACTAAAAAGGAAACTAAAAGCAAGACGCTCCAAGCATAGCACATAACACATGAAGTGATAAAAATATAGTGGAACGAAAGACGAACTGATAATGTTGATGGAGAAGGGGATGCACGGGGGGCATCCCCAAGCTTAGACGCTTGAGTCTTCTTGAATATTTCTTGGGGGTGCACGGGGGCATCCCCAAGCTTGAGCGTTTGACACTCCTGAATCTTTTTATCATCTTCCCTCGCACACTTGAAAACTCCCTTCATACACAACTCATCATAATCTGATTAGCGAGGTTAGTACCCTTAATAAAATAATTGTTCCTTGCTGGAAATAAGAATATTCTTGAAGGTCTACTGTTTCTCAAGATTGCCAAAAGGTTTTTGCAAAGAAAGAGCAAGCTCAAGGCTCGCAAAATGAGGAAAAAGCAAAACAGGACAGAATCTGTGAAAAACAGAACAGCAGGTAGTAAATGACTTTTTCGGGGTACTTCTGCAACTCCAATCAAAAAACTCAGAACAGACGCCTGAAAGACAATTGTATAGAGCACGCTGTCGAAAAAATTCAGACCAAAAAGATGATCTGGTGATTTTATACGAATTTTTCTATCCAAGGACAGAATCTGTTTCCTGCACAGCGCGTCACAACTTTTGAACTTTCTTGCAATCAGAGGCTATACTTGGCACAAAATTGAAAAGCAAAGATACAATGATGATGCTACTGTAGTAACAACATCAAGACACAACAAAAGCAGAATAAATTTATTCATGTGGGTTGCCTCCCAAAAGCGCTTTCTTTAATGCCTTTAAGCTAGGCATGATGCAAAGAGATCAAGTTTTATCAAGAGTAAAAGCATAGCTAGCCCGCGTAACGGACTCAAAAGGTAACTTAATCTTCTTTCGAGGGAAGTGTTCCATCCCTTTCTTGAGAGGAAATTGGAATTTTATATTCCCCTCTTTCATGTCAATGACGGCACCAACGGTACGTAAAAAGGGACGTCCCAAAATAATTGGACAAGAAGGATCACATTCAATATCCATAATAGTAAAATCAACGGGAACGTAATTGTCATTGGCAATGATAAGAATATCGTCGATCCTCCCCAAAGGTTTCTTTATGGAAGAATCAACGAAACGAACACCAAATGAACAAGGATCAAAAGGTTTCAAGTTAAGCATATCATATATTCTTTTGAGCATAACGGAGGTACTAGCTCCAACATCACATAAAGCATAGCAAGAAAAATTATTCAACTTAATTTTAATCACAAGATCCCAACCATCTTCTAGCTTTCTAGGAATGGAGGTTTCTATTCTAAGTTTCTCCTCCCTAGCTTTGATTAGAGCATTAGTGATATGCTCTGTGAAGGCAAGATTAAGCGTGCTAGTACGGGGATCTCTAGACATCTTGTGAAGGAAATCAATAACTTCGGTAAGAGTGCAATTATCAAAGTCAAGGTCACTACTATCAAGTAAAGTGGTAGTGGTGTCCTTTAGGTTCACTTGTTTGGTAGTTTCTACAATCATAGCATCACCATTAATAGGTCCATTGGGACTAGGAGTGCATTGGGTGCTAAGAGTTTGGATATCCTCAACAACTTGTATAGTAGCAACAGTGTGGTGGGTATGAGGGTTCTTAATTCTATCTTCTTCCTCCTTTTCTCTAGCCCATCTCTCTTTAAGTTTAGCCAACATCCTAATGTTTTCATTAATTTGCACTTGAATAGCATTCATAGGAGTGACCTTCCTCTCCTCAAGAGGAGAAGTTCTAATTTTAAGCAATTCTACCTCATGGGCTAAATTGTCTACCTTCGAAGAGAGATCATCTAGTTTGTTTAGTTTTTCTTCTACACTCTTATTAAAGGCCTTTTGAGTAGTAATGAAATCTTTAAGCATAATCTCTAGTTCAGTAGTGGAGTTCTTGGTGCTAGGATAAGCATTGTTGTTCCCATAAGAATTAGAGGGGAACGGTCTAGGATTGCTACCAAAATTACTCCTATAAGCATTGTTATTAAAATTGTTTCTAGAGATAAAGTTCACATCTACTTGTTCTTGAGCAATCAAGGAATTTAAAGGAACATCATGAGGATCAACAGAAGATTGCTTTGAAAGTAGAGACATGATCAAGTCAACTTTTTCATTTAGGGAGGAAATCTCCTCGACAGAGTTTACCTTCGTACCTGTTGGAGCGCGTTCGGTGTGCCATTGGGAATAGTTGGTCATCATCTCATCGAGAAGCTTTGTGACAGCACCAAGTGTAGTTGACATAAAGGTTCCTCCCGCGGCTGAATCTAACAAGTTCCGCGAGGTAAAGTTCAAGCCTGCATAAAAAGTTTGGATAACCATCCAAGTAGTCAAACCATGAGTAGGGCAATTCTTGACAAGAGATTTCATACGTCCCCAAGCTTGCGCAACGTGTTCATTATCCAATTGTTTAAAATTCATTATGTTACTTCTTAGTTGGATAATTTTAGCAGGTGGATAGTATCTTCCAATAAAAGCATCTTTGCATTTGTCCCATGAATCTATGTTGTTTCTAGGCAAGGATTGAAACCAAATTTTAGCTTCTCCTCTCAAGGAGAAAGGAAAAAGCTTAAGCTTAACAATATCACCTTCTATTTCTTTGTACTTTTGCATATCACAGAGTTCAACAAAATTGTTTAAGTGTAAAGCAGCATCATCTCCAGCACCGGAGAATTGTTCTTTCATAACTAAGTTCAGTAAAGCAGGTTTAATTTCATAAGAAGGTGCTGAAGTGGCAGGTGTAGCAATAGGTGTGCAAATAAAGTCATCGTTGTTATGACTAGAGAAGTCACACAACTTGGTATTCTCGGTGGTACTCATAGAGCAAGCAAGTAAGATAACTATTTTTGTGATTTTTGATAAAAGATACTAAAGCAAAAATGAAAGGTAAACTAACAAGACTAAAAAGACAAAGGTAAAAGATAGCATGCAACTCCCCTATCCTGAAGAGTGGAGTCCCCGGCAACGGCGCCAGAAAATAGCCTTGCTGACGGCTTCCCGCCCCTCGTTGGTTACCCCAAGTGGAAGGTTTGAGATGCAGTGTAGCGGCAGTTTTCCCTTGGCAAAGATACCAAGGATCGATTTCCCTGAGACTCCCAGTTTCAACAAGAAGGTGTCAACTGCTAACGGCGCCGATATTAGCAATCAACGTGGACCTGCACACAGATACAAATAACTTTGCCCCCAACGAGTACAGAGAGGTTGTCAATCCCTCCGGCCTTGTCGTTTACAAAGGATCAAACGCAAGTGCTAATAGTGATAGGTATTCCTGCAAATAGTAAATAAAAGCGTAAAGTAAATAGCGGATGTGATCAATGATGGTAATATGGACCGGGGTCCCATGATGTTCACTAGTGATGTCTCTCTCCCAAAAGACGATAAAACAGATATGCGAGGTAAACAAATTACAGCTGGGCAATTGACAGAATTGTGTGCGCAAACCAATGCTAACTATGCTGCAAGAGAGATTGAGGTTCAAAGCATGGGCGGTACGCCAAGGCAAGTAGACCGAAATCCATCTGCATCTACTACTAATCATCCACCTTGAGATATCTATCCAGAACATCTCGCTGGTATTAAGTTGCGAGTCCCACCCATAGTGTAAACTCAATGCAACAGACAACTGCATTAAAAGAACTTTGCGTAAAGTAAACAGTCCTTGCACCCGTGGGCACAAGCACCGTTGTTTTCCCCCTTGTGGCAACAGCACATCCCCTAGACTCATGTTTTTGTCACTCAAGCTAGTCATCGAGGGGCATGAACCCACAATCAAGCATAACGTTCCCTCTTGGAGTCACTACCTACTACTTGGCCAAAGCAATAAATAGCAACGGAGAACATGCAAGAATTACTTATGAACATAAATATATAAGAGGTAAATCAAATATATTACGCATACACAATATGAACATAATCTCACAATCCATCGGATCCCAGCAAACTCAACATAGCAACAGCATAAGGATTACATATGTGCCTCGATCATGTAGGGCAGCTCACGAGGTCTAATTAGTGAAGCACAAGAAGGGGAGGAGAACATCACATAGCTACTGGTCATGGACCCATGGTCCAAGGGAGACTACTCACAACTCAGCCGGGAGGCGTCCATGGCAGTGGAGAGGCTCCCGGTGGTGATCCTCCCCTCCGGCAGGGTGCCGGGAAGAGTTCTCCTGGTGCTCCCAATCTTGGAAGCGCGGCGGCGGCGGAACAGAGTCGAGATCGCGAAAAAGGGTTCCGTCCTCCAGGGTTTCGGGACGAGAGGTAAATATATGCCAAAGGGGGGCGCCAGCCGAGGCCCAGGGGGCCCAGGCGGCCACCTGGCGCGGCCAGGGGGGCCGCGCCGCCAGGGCGCCTGGGGCCCTGGTGGCCCCCTTCCGGCTCTTCTTCGGCAGGGTGGAAGCTTCCGGAACGCTGATTTTTTATATAATTTTTCCGGAATTTTTCTGGCAGTTTACGTGACGGGAAAAACTGAAATACAAAAACAGCAGAAAACAGAAACTGGCACTGGGGTGCACTGAGTTAATAGGTTAGTCCAAATATGATCAAAAGTGTATGGAAGTGTATAAATATCATAGCAATATCACCCAAAAGAGGCATGGAGCAAGCAGAAATTATAGATACGTTTTGGACGTATCAGCTCGCCGCGAGCCCCAGCTTCAGCAAAACCAAGTAGACTCTGGATTGTGGCATGCCATTCGTCCATGTTGCATAAGTACTGCGCTGATGCCGTCCTTGCACGCATCTGTCTCCAAGACAAAGGGCTATTGGAAATCGGGCACAACCAACACTGGTGCTGCCATCATCGCCTTCTTGAGCAGTTGGAAGGTTGTTTCTCCATGAGGTGTCCATTGGAAAACCGTGCCTTTCTTCAACAAGTCTGTCTGCGGTCGGCTAATCACCCCGTAGTGCTGAATGAACTTCCGGTAGTACCCTGTAAGCCCCAAAAATCCACGAACAGCATGGACCGATGTGGGTGTAGGCCAGGTTTGCACCGCTTCAATCTTTGCTGGATCGGTGGCCACTCCATCAACGCTGATGACGTGTCCGAGGTACTCTATTTTGGGTTGAGCAAATGCACATTTGGATCGTTTGATGACCAGTTCGTTGTCACGGAGGAGCCGCAACACTTCACGTAGCCGACGAATGTGTTCGTCCAAGGTGGCAGTATGCACCAAGATGTCATCCATGAACGCCAACACCCCATGTCGGAGCGGAGGGCCCAGAACCTTGTGTATCACTCCTTGGAAGGTGCCTGGTGCGTGAGACAGGCCGAAGGGCATAACTAGGAACTCGTATAGGCCTTGATGCATGCGAAAGGCTGTTTTAAACACATCTTCATCCGTAACTCTGATCTTGTGGTACCCGGAGAGCAGATCCAACTTGGTGAACCACTTCGCTCCTGCAATCTCGTCGAGCAGCTCCTCTACCACTGGCATGGGTTGCTTATTCTTGATCGTGATAGCATTTAGCTGTCGATAGTCAACACAGAAACGCCATGTTTCATCTTTCTTGCGAACAAGTAAAACTGGAGCAGCAAATGGGCTAGAACTCGGGCGAATTATACCCGCGCGGAGCATCTCTTTAATTTCTCGCTCAATCTCATCTTTCTGCTAGGGTGTGTACTGATACAGTCTAGCAATGACTGGTTGTGCTCCTGGAATAAGAGGTATGGTATGGTCATCCATACGATAAGGGGGTAGCTTGGAAGGTACGCTGAAACGATCATCGAACTCCTGCAACAGGGACTGCACCTCCGCGGGGATGTTTTCCTCCTTCTCATGTATGTGCACAGCTAACAACTCTTGTTCCTGGTGAACTTGCTTGACCTGCACTGCTGCTGGACTGCCCCACGACGTAACAACCCTTTCAATTT
Source organism: Triticum dicoccoides (assembly GCF_002162155.2). NCBI lineage: Eukaryota > Viridiplantae > Streptophyta > Magnoliopsida > Poales > Poaceae > Triticum > Triticum dicoccoides. The sequence goes on from NC_041387.1 coordinate 18,634,869, forward strand.
TACCACGGAGACTGGCTTGCACTTGGTTGGTGTTGACCGAATCCCTTTTAGCGTAATTCGTCGGCCTTCATGTGTGAACCTCATCCACTTCTTGTGCCATTGTACCCACATAGGACTGTGATTCTTGAGCCAATCAACGCCCACAAGGAGATCATACTAGCCGAGAGAAAGAACTTTATATCCTGGCAGAAGGTGTGCCCTTGAGTCCACCAAGGCAACTGGGGCACAATAGTGGAGCTCGCCAAGGTTTCCCCACCCGCGACAACGTAGGAGGCCGTTGGCATGGGCTAAGTGGGAAGCTGAAGCTCCTTTGTCAGTTTAGCATCCATAAAAGAATAGTTGGCTCCAGAATCAATCAGAATCAGGACGTTGCGCTTGCTAATCATGCCATGCAGGTGCATGGTTCTTGTTTTGACTGGTGATGTAGTGGATCTTGAATTGGTAAGCAACATCACATCTTCCTCTGAACTAGAATCCGACATGTGTTGCGGATCAGGAGGATCATCCAGCTGCAAGATTTCCAGTTATTCCTCCCCAATGTGAAGAGGCCCCTTGTCGGGGCATTTATGACCTCTTGCCCATGGTTCACCACACTTGAAACACAAGTTCTTGGCCTTGCTGTAAGCCCGTGGTGCCTCCAACTTTTCAGCCACCTTTCGCGGTTCCTCTGGTGCCGATTGGCGCTTGTTTCTGTCCCCATTATTTGATTGCTTGACAAACGATCGCTGGCTAAACTTAGAGCTGTTGCATGCCTTGTCATTGTCGAGCTCCACTTCCTGCAACAAGGCCAAACAACTAGCAGTATCGACATCCTCTAGTTGATGCAATATAGCAGCAGTACGAATTTCAGGACGAAGGCTTGCTATATATCTCTCAACAAACAACACTTCCAATAGACATATGAAAGTTTCGTCCCTTTGTCCATCTTGCTCGAATGGGCAAGAAGATACAAAGCACGTCTTGTTTCTATGTCAGAAGGAAAAAGAGGTTTGGGGAAAGCTGGGGATGTACGAGGTAATTAAGAAAGCTTGTGTTATTGATCATGCGGGTGAGGCGGTTCTTGAATTTTTACTTCTTATGCCGCACCAAGAACTATCTATATTAGGTTGCTAAAATACAAGTGAATTAATCGCGATAACCGCCTGGTATTATGGTGGGAGAGACACATGTTGGTTCATGAAGGGAAATCTCAAGATGTGAATCAGATTTTGATGGGGATTCATGTTATAACTGCAAACTATGTGAATGCCCACTCCCCTAGTGTGACTAGTAGAAAATAAGGATGGAGCCGACCTCCTATGGGTTTTGTTAAACTAAATGTTGATGCTTCTTTTGACCACGATCTACTCAGGGGCACGGCAGGTGCGATGCTCAGAGATGACAAAGGAAACTTCATTGCTGGCGGAAATTGGAAGATCGATTGGTGTGCTGATGTACTAACAGCAGAAGCGATGGCTCTTAGGTTTGGTTTAATTCTTGCACAAAAGGTGGGATGCAATCGTCTTATTATTAACTCTGAAAATATGGAAGTCATTGACACAATGAAGAATGGAGGACAATCGGTGGGGGTTGCAGCGACGGTATTCTAGGATTGCTACTTCATGGCATGCGATTTTCCTTGACTAGATTTGAAAATTGTAATAGGGTAGCTAATAAGGTTGCTCATGAACTTGCTAGGCTAGCGAAAGCTTCTTGTAAGTGCATCTAGTGCCACCCCTAGCTGGTTTTGGAGTATTGACGACAAACCTGGTTGAGGGACTAATGTGTTTGTGAGAATTGCAGGATAACACAGGTAGTAGTCCCTCATTGATTCGGTTTACCTACCGGAGATGACCCCTAAAAATGTATGAAGACATTGATGATAGTGGTGGTATATGAAGATATTCAGATTGAAGACTATGACATGAGAAAACATTGAGTGAAGACTATGGAGCGCGAAGACTTGGTCATTTCGCTGTTTCCTTTTCTTCTTTGTTGAGTCATAGGAACCACCGTACTGTTAAGTGGGGTCTAAGTGAACAAAGTCAGAGTGACTGAAGTGATGCTCAACCAAAATCCTATGTCTTCGGGCGAAGATAATGAGAGCAACTCTTATCCAGAGCTGGATGAGTCAGCTTTGCTTGTAGCCCAAGTAAAGTTGTCGTGTGTGTTTGAAATCTGACCATTGGAACACGTGTCAGTTCCTTAGTGACACACGGTCATTTCGGACAAATCAGGTCGGGTTGCCTAGTGGCTATAAATAGCCCACCCCCTACACCATAAATTGGTGGCTGCTCAGAGTTAGTACACGGCTTTTGTCGTTTGAGAGCAACCCACCTCCGAAGCTTTTGAGAGAGAGAAATCCTTGCGAGGACAAAGCCCAAACACCCAGAGCTAAAGAGTGTTAGGCATCACTGAAGTCTTTCTGTCTGCGTGACCTGAAGACTTATTACACTTGAGGACTGTGAATCCTCCAGCCGGTTATGCGTCGCGTTTTGAGCATCGAAGAGTCATTGTGGATCGCCGGTGAATGAAGTCTGTGAAGGTTTGGAAGTCTACCTTGAAGACTTACCAGAGTAATTGGGCGAGGACTGGGTGTCCTTATCTCAAGGGGAATAAGGTGAAGACATGGTCTTCTGAGTTGAATCTCAGCCTCCCTAACTAGACGTACAGTTGTCACAGCAACTGGAACTGGTCCAACAAATCATGTGTCCTCATCAAGTGACTGGTTCTATCCTCTCCCTCTCATTACTTACAGTTTGTCTTTGTGAAGTCATTGCCTGATTGCCGTACCTGTTTGACTTCATTGCTTGACTACTATTGTTGTTTGGCTTCATACTATCTTCCATCCTGATCTTTACTACCTAGCTGCTATTAGTCTTCGTGATTTCACTTCATTACATACTTGACTATGGCTTGCTTAGTGTAGTCTACCTTCCGCTGCATTTCAATAGGTTCATTTCTATTGTTTGTCTTCGAAACTTCCATGTTTTGAAGACTTCCATAAAAATCACCTATTCACCCCCCCCCCTCTAGTCGATAACTAGCACTTTCAATTGGTATCAGAGCAAGGTACTCCCTTGTTCTGTGTGATTCGGTTTAACCACCTGGAGTTTTAGCTATGTCGACTGCAGGGATAATCAAAGTCTCCGCTGCTTGCCCCGTCTTCAATGGAACTGAATATCCCTACTGGAAGAATAAGATGCGCATGCATCTTGAAGCCATTGATGTCAACCTCTGGTATGTCGTCAAGAATGGCGTTCCCAAGACTAGTGAAGGTGTCACTCCTGCTGATGTCAAGAAGTTCGTTCAACTGGATTCTACTGCCAAGAACATCATCTGTGGTCATCTGACCAAAGGACAATATGGCCGTGTGGGTGCTCTGGAAACGTCGAATCTAGTCTGGGACTAGCTGTCCAAGGTCAACGAAGGCGTCTCATCCTAGAGAGATCAAAGGATTAGTGTTCTTCGCAACCTCTTCAACCGCTTCAAGAGAAACGACAATGAAAATGTCCAGCTCACGTTTGATCGCCTCACCGACATCACAAATGAGCTTCGTGCTCTCGGCGCCACTGAGATTACCAAGCATGAAATCGTCAAGACACTACTGAGATCACTTGACAGCTCCTTTGACACCCTTGCCCTCATGATACAAGAACGCCCTGACTTCAAGACACTCGATCCGTCTGATATACTTGAGAGGCTCAACACACATGAGTTCCAGCTATCTGAGAAAAGAGATATCTATGGTCCCAACTATGGCCGAACTCGCGCTTTGAAGGCAAAAGCTGTTTCCTCATCTGAAGAAGAATCTAACTGCAGTTCTGATGATCCTGAAGACATTGGAAAGGAACTTGCTATGCTTGTGAAGAAGTTCCAGAAATTCACTAAGAAGAAGGACTTCAGAAAGTCTTCATGATCTAGCTCAAGAAATGATGAAGCTTTCACTCATGACTACAAGAAGAGAACATGTCACAAGTGCAAGAAACCTGGACACTATATCTCTGAGTGTCCACAGTGGGACAATGAGAAGAAGAAGAAGAAGAAGAAGAAGAGCAAGGAATATGATTTTGATGACAAGAAGAAGAAGAAATCTTCAAAGTCTTCTTCCAAGTCTTCATCCAAGTCTTCATCTCATAAGAAGAGCTCATCTGGCAAGGCTCGTGCTTTTGTTGGCAAGGAGATGGATTCAGAGGAGGAGTCTGCTTCTGAGGAGGCGGAGGTGGAGTCTGAGGAGGTGTCCGACCCTGGCGTTGCAAGTCTGGCTCTAGCCACAGCCTACGTTGCCAAGTCCATCTTCAACACTGAAGACAATGACTTCCACACCAACGCTGAAGCTAATGATAAGGACGACTCTGCTCCCACGTACTGCTTCATGGCACGTGGTGCCAAGGTAAAATCACGTGATGCTTACTTTCAAACATCAAGTGAAGATGACTCTCATTGTGAATCCAAACCCAGCTACAAAACACTTGCTAAAATTGCAACTGAACAACAAAAAGCTATGGAACATACTCAAAAACTCTTAGACACAAGCGATGACCTGTTGGACGCGGAAATGACCCGTTCACAGTCCTTAGTGGAAGACATTAAAAATCTTCATGCTAAGTACCAAGAACTTGAAAGTTGTCATGAAACGCTCTCAACCACTCATGAAAAGCTCTCCTATGATTATCTTCAAAGGAAGCAAGAGCTTGAGAAATTGAGAGCGGCTCATGAAGATCTTCAAAAAGAGAATGAGTCACTTCGCGCTCAACAGATTAGTCCCGCTCAGGATGGATTTGAACCACCATGTCTAAAATGCCTTGAGCATGACAACGCTATCTCTATTGCTGAATGTTCTACTACTGCTACTGTTGCATTGTCTTCAACTTCTGATGTGGTAACTAACCCCTCTGCTGAGGATACCACTACTATTGCTGATGAAAATGCTAGGTTGAAGACATTGCTTGAAACAGGGATGTACAAAAGTCTGAAAGGGCATCAGACACTGTGCGATGTCCTCAAAAAGCATATTCTGAACCGAAACCCTAGGAAAGAGGGTGTTGGGTTCGAGAGGAAAATGAATGTTGATGGTTCCTACTGGAAGCCTGAGCAGTACCCCAAAACCACATGGGTTGCTGCAAAGGGACCTTCAGTGGACCCATCCACCTTATCTGGCTTTACCTGTGCTAACCCTATTATCATTGATGAATCCTTTGATGCAAACTATAAACTATTTAAGAATCAGAATGGTGAAGTGTTTTCCAGGTATATTGGTACTAACTGCAGGAATGGGCCACCTATGAAGAAGATCTGGGTTCCCAAAAGTTGTCTTGAGAATCTTCTAGTGAATGTCATCATGACACCACCTGGGAAGAAGACAAACCCCAGACCTAAGGCTTCATATGGTCCAAAGGCTTCATACAGACAGAGGACTCACCTGAGTCACCCTAACGCCAATGTTTTGCAGGGAAACTATACTTAGACTTATGAATATGAGCGTGTGTCTTCAAACCGCAATGTTCATAGAACTAAGAACTTTTCTGCTTATTCATATGAGTATCATTCATCTCCTGCAAGGCTATTTGCTAGGGCTCCAAAGCCGAAGTTCTCAGATGCTGCACTTAGACTCATTGCTTCTAAGCCACCCCTGAAGATGTGGGTGGTTAAGAAGAATTAACTTTCTTTTGCAAGAAAAGGTCTCCAGCCGAAAATCAAAGGCGTCTGATGCTATTGCTGGGGACCTAAAACATCTTGTAGGGCGCAAGATCAAATGCCCAAATGGTTTTACTATGTATTTTGTTCCTGAATCATTTGCCATACATCCTATCAGTCCCAATCTTGATCTGAGCTTCAATAATCCTCTTTCCTATCAAATGTTTATTCTTCACAATACTCTTGGTGAAGCCTATCCCCCTAACTGTACTATAGGGTATGACACCTCCTGCTTCAGAATGGATTATGGACAGTGGATGCACTAATCATATGACTGGTGATCGAAGCCTTCTCATGGACTCAACTTTACATCCATCTGACAAGAGTCACATCACAGTTGCTGACACTGGTAAAAGCAAGGTATTGGGTCTAGGTAGAGTTGCAATCTCAAAGGATCAACACATGGATAAAGTGATGCTTGTTGAATCCCTTGGTTTCAACTTAATGTCCGTCTCAATGCTTTGTGACTTGAACATGATTGTGATATTCAGAAAATATCGTTGCCTTGTACTAATGGAATCTAACAAGTCTCTAGTCTTTGAAGGGTACCGGAAAGATGATCTATACATGGTAGATTTCTCAGCAGGTCCACAGCTTGCCGTATGTCTTCTTGCAAAAGCTTCAGAGTGCTGGCTTCGGCATCGGAGGCTGGGGCATGCTAGCATGAGGAATTTACACACTCTCGCCGAGAAGAAGCATGTCATAGGCATCGAGGGCGTCAAGTTCAAGAAGGATCATTTGTGCGGTGCCTGCGAAGCTGTAGCGACCCGACCCGAATGGGTCAAGTCTCTGTGCTTTCGTGTCATCCCTGGATCGGTATGCTGACACACACAGTACTCGAGGATTTATAACAGAGGTAAATCACATGTATAAAGTAACGTAAATACTATTACCTCAATCCAATATAGCGGAAGCAACAAGGTTGTGGATTCCCATCAACACCAACGGCAAAGTTGAGTATAGGAAATCGTAACCCTAACGTATCACTTACTCGTCGTAAGAAACCTGCAACATGAGACGTTGCAGCCCGAAACGGGTCAGTACATTGAATGTACTGGCAAATTCACACCATAGAGAAAATGATGAACAAAGGCTATCACTACATGCATATATGGCTGGTGGAAAAGCTCTATAGTTATAATGTTTTTGCGAAAAGCCAATTTTTCCCTACTACAAAGGAATAAATTTATTTAACTATCATGGTGGTTGTTAAACATTGAGAATGGTTGATAGCATTCTCAATCCCAATTAAGTATCAATTAAACCCAACAAAATTAATTAAAGTAACATGATGAGATCAACAGGATAATCCAAGAACTAGATACTCAAGATGTCCATAACCGGGGACACGGCTAATCATGATTAGTTTGTATACTCAGCAGAGGTTTGCGCACTTTTCCCCACAAGACTCGATCTCCTCTGTTGGATTTCTCGCACTACATGGTGTTTGAGAAACGGATGACCGAGACATAGTCTTTCAGAAGCGCTAGCACCTTACGTTGGATAGACCGGTACACCTACTTTCCCCTACATCTGCTAGTCTACCCTGTAAGAGTTCGCACGACTTAATCAACTATGCCAGAGCCCATAATGGCTTGTGGCTGCACACGGAAGTTTCTAGTATGAATAATCTCATGCTCCCTTTGAGTCTGGGTGGCGGTCCAAAAGAAAAACAGGCAAGTCCTGGAATACCCAGGTGTCTAGACAGGCAAGTCCGAGAATACCCAGGTGCCTCAATCCACCCGGATGTGTGTTTAAGTTGCCACCTTAAGTAAACCATTAATTAACAATCTCACGTCTGTCATGAAATACTCTCAAAACCCAATCCACGTCTACGAGCATAGCATGGCAATATAAGCATAGTGTAAGAGTAACTCCCAAGGGTTTGATAATAAACAGGTAATAGGTACTACCTCAACTACTTCCCATCCCACAATTTAATTAGATCCTAATCATGCAATGTTTGAGGATTGATCTAATGCAATAAAACTGGGTATGAAATGGAATATGATCAAAGTGTGAACTTGCCTGCAATGTTGATAAAGATGATTCGCACTCAAAACTTTTGACAGTTCTACTCGTCACACTCCGGTCAATCTATCGTAAGTAAGCAATAGTAACCACACATGAGCAATCACCCAAGAGATCGGAAAAATCGAAGAAGACGATTCGGAAAACATCAAAACCAAACAAATAACTCTTGTAACATAAAACAATTTCTAACAGTACCAAATTTATGTGAATTTGGCCTCATCAGAAAGTTTAGGTCAAGAGCTTTAATTTGCAAAAAGAATCAACTCAAACGGAGCTACGAAACTCAGGTTATGATCAAACGAAGTTTGAATTCAAATCTGATCTAATTCAAATTTTAAACTTTCAAAAACATGTTTGAGTTGGATTACTGGATAGAGGGGTTCATAACGAAGAAGTGGGCGTTGGTTTCATCTAATTTGAATGAATGAGTAAAAAGTTATGGCTATTTGGAAAATCAGGGCCAAGCTGTTTTACGGAAGAAAAATAGCTACGGCTAAGGTCTAACGTATAAATACGTAGACTAATTGGTAATCTAAGTATTTTATCGTACTAGTATAGAAAATAATAAACTACGGAAGTATAAGAAAAACAAAGAAAGATACCTTTATAAGGCAGAGAAAAGATGACTTCGGAGAGAGAAGACAATTCCCAAAAGTCGCGCCGGAGAGGAGAAAAATATTTTTTCTTTAAACCCGCTCTATGGATCTATATTTATTGATGGAAAAGAGGCTTAGGGGTCAAAGGCTAGGCAATGTGGGACTAAACGTAGACGTAATTAAACGAAACAGAGAAGAAAAAGGCTAACGCCTCGCATGGGCCTAAAGGCCTTCGGCCGGCTACGCGCGCGTACGCTGCGGCTGCATTTTTTTTATTTAACAAAATTCGGCCTGAGAAAAAAAAATGAAAAGGCTGGCTGGGCCTGGCCCATATAGGAAAAGGAAAAAAATGGGGCGCTCGCTGTTACTATGATGCGCACGCGGTTGACAAATAATTATGGGCCGCACGTACAGTTTTTTTATATATAAAGAGAAGGAAATCCGAATAAAGAAATAAAGTAAAATTTTATATAGGCATATTATATATAAAAATTCAGAAACAGATTTCCTACAAGCTGAACATTTTTATGATGCCAAATATAATGCACACAAAATCAGATAATTCAAAGAGTGCTACTGGTCTAATAAAATCCAATAAAAATCATTTTAAAAATACCAAAATGAATTCAAATTTATTTCTATCCAATTTTCTATTGTAGGTAATCATGTTACCCTAATTTGCATATATTTTATTTTTGGACAAAAATAATTTGAATAAAACTCAAATAACTCCAAATTGAAAATAAATTCAAAAGAACTTTGAATTTAATTCTTTGAAACTCCCAACTCATATTTCATATAGTTTTAAGAAGTCATTTTATCTTCTCTCATGAAAATCATTGAGCTGCATGAAGTTTCGGAATCGGAAATATTTTCAAATGAAATTCAAATATTTTCAACACCCCTTGTCGTTTAAATAAATGGAAGAAGTCATGGCATCTTCTCTCCAGGGTTTTGTGATGAAAAACATTTGAATTCACGGGGATCAAAAGAAAAAGGTGAAAGTTTGGAAAGTCCTTTTATTCCCTCTCATTTAACTTTCAAAAAGTTTCGAATTTCACTCAGTTTCACTCAATCAATCACACAATCAATCAAATCTATTATAACATTCCAAAATTTAGAATTTTGGGATGTTACAAACCTACCACCCTTAAAATGAATCTCGTCCTCGAGATTCGGAGGGGCTAGAAAGAAAAAGGTTAGGGTTTGGGGGTCTTCTCAAAATCCATCGATCAGCTCCGGGGTCTCGGGTGCTACCACCCTTAGAAACATGGTTACGGTTCCATCAGAACTCATATACTCCATCCTTATTCTTGACAGTGTCGGTCTTCTCATATCATAAGGATAATTCCTTCTTTGGGCTCTTCCGGTAGTGGCATAACCTTTTCCTCAATTCTTCTGTCCTTTCCTCTTGGTAAGGTTATTCCGAGATTGGGTCTTCTTAGCTGACGGGTCTGGCGCCAAAACTAAACAACTATCGATATCTCATGGGGTCAACAATTTATGGTTTATCCTGCAGGAAATAGGTCTGGGTTGATCCTCACCGTATAACCTACGGTTGGCAACAGCGGCCGTGTACAAGGGAAAAAAATTCTTATACCATTCTAAGGTTTAAACAAGGTTTTGATCGTCGTCTCTCTACTATAGGTAAGTCACTCTGATTTACCATCCCACATAGCAAGGCGAATAATAAGAGTAAGTCGGTATGGTGATCAATCCATCCCGCACCCAAATCATTACCTTGTATACGGTTTAGCGAATCTCGCATTCTAACACTCGGTCATCCTCACAAGCATTGCAGAATTTCTCTTGTCAACGAACTAGGGTCAGAAAAATCCATTGATTCTGCAAGCCAAACAAACATCTATCGTTCCTTCCCAACCCTCCGGTTTTGCGTTACTCCTATAAGATCGTCTATCGATAAAATCGTAACTTCTACCAGGGTTTTTCCCTTCAGCAAGAATGTGCTGGCTTCTTGGCATGTCCTGGGGCCTGTGGGTTATGGCCCATCTCATCACTTGTAGTCCTTGAACTTATCATCGGGCAACTGTTCGTTATTCCAACTTCCAACTTCCTAGTATTCTTAAATCCATCCAATTATACTGTCTTCCTTCCTTCTTTTGGCACCAAACTAGCACATGATTACTCACACTCATCATGGAGTTTCCCTTGATCCATATTTCCAACATCATACCTCCTTTAATACTTCATCCATCCATACTCTTGGGATACCTCACATATCCAGATAAAAACTTATACTTATGAATTCCATACTCCATTTCGTGGAACATCTTTGTCCATTCCAGGGTCCAGCATCCTTACAGGGGAATATTGGCCATCCCTGCATGGCACTTCTTTAACTAGGAAACATGAAACACATCATGAACTCCTGACAGTCCTTCGGGTGACTCCAGCTTGTAGGCCACTTCTCCCATACGCTCCAAACTCCGTATGGTCCTACAAATCTCGGGGCTAACTTTCCCTAACTCCAAATCATTTAACTCCTCGCAGAGGGGACACGCGAAGACATGCTCTGTCTCCAATCTCATAGACTATCTCCTTGCGTTTTTGAGTCTGCATAACTCCTCTGCCTGGACTAAGCTACCTTCAGTCTATCTCGAATCAACTTACCATTCTCTTCTGACTCCTTGATCACATTTGGTCCAAACAACTGACAGTCTCCAACTTTATCCCACATCAACGGTGTCTGGCTCCTTTTTCCCATACAAAACTTCAAAAGGGGCCATCTTCAAACTGGCTTGGTAACTGTTGTTGTATGAGAACTCCGCGTAAGGTAGATTATCATCCCTACTAGATCCATAATCTAGCGCACATGCTCTCAACATGTCCTCCAGAATCTGATTGACTCTCTCGGTCTATCCATTTATCTGCGGATGAAAGGCTGTACTGAATTCTAGCCTAGTACCCAAAGTCTGGTGCAGCTGATTCCAAAACTTTGAGGTAAACTGTGTTCCTCTATCTGATACGATGGTCCTCGGAACTCCATGCAGACATATGATCCTGGTCATATATATCTTGGCCAACTTTGCGCTTGTATAAGTTGTTCTCACTGGGATAAAGTGAGCCACTTTGGTCAAGCGAATCAACTACTACCTAGATAGAATCATATCCCAATCGGGTTCTGGGAAATCCGGTAATGAAATCCATGCCAATCTTATCCCACGTCCATTCGGGTATAGGCTGTAGTAATCCTGTTGGCTTCTGATGCTTGGCTTTACTCTCTGGCATACATCACCTGCGACTATATACTCCGCAATATTCTTCTTCATACCAGTCCACCAGAAACGCTCCTTCAAATCCAAATACATCTTGGTGTTTCCAGGGCGACTCGAGTATGGTGAGTCATGAGTCTCCTTAACTATTAACTTCCTGATCTCTGCATTATTGGGTACAAGTACATTGTCCTCAAACCATAAGGTGTCGTTCTCATCCTCACAAAAACCTTTGGCCTTTCCTTTGCTCATCTTCTCTTTTACCTCAGCAATCTCTTTGTCATCCTTCTGAGCTTCACGGATCTTTCCCAACAATGTAGACTGAACATCCATTGCTGCAACAAAACCTTTGGGAACAATCTCCAACCGAAGTTCCCTGAGATCCTCGGTTAACTCCTTTGGTAATCCCCCACTTATGGGGTATTCATCCTGGTGTTCTTTATGGTTGTGTCCTATTTCTTCACAAAGCTTGCATGCACCAGGTTTCTCCATATCATTTCCATAAGGCTTCAACTTCTGGGACACAAACCGAGACTTTGGCAAAGTCAACTTAAATTCCTTCCAAGTGGTTATTCTTTGCCATCCATTGATGGTTTGGTACATTCTCCACCAAGTAGCAACAACTCTTACAAAGCACTGAAAAGCATGCCGGGTCATATCCTTTCCGGCTATAGGGTTATTCTCCATGTGATCCTCCATGTTCTGAGTACATCAGTCTGTCTCCAATTGACTCATCGGTCCAGAAAATACAAGCTCATCTCCATTCATCCTCTATTGGGTCCATGGGTTTGGGGTGGGATAAGAGAGATCGAGAAGGATGCACACAATACAAACAATGATTTTGAAAAGACAGATTTTTATTGTGGCTGTCGGAAAAACATCAAACAAATGACAACTCACAAACGTCGCATCTAACGCAGGTATAGAACAGGGGTTTGGTCTTCTAAAGGTCAATAAATCTTCTCCAAACTTTTCAAATCTTGTTCATGTCTCCGATGGCTTCTTCCGATCATGATTGTCCTTCTAAAATTATTTTGCTAGATCATCCTTATTGACGCGAAGTCTCTCATGACGTTCTTGCTTCCAACTTCTGGGTTTCAACATCTTTGGTATGAACCATGTCCTTCTGTCCTTCAGTACCTGACGAAATCTCCTGTATCTCGAGGTTTTGCTCCTCCAGCTTGGCTACTTTCAGCTTCTAGGTCCTGAGTTCTTCACGAAATACTCCCTTGTCAAAGTATGGCTTCCTGCAGTCCATCTTAAACTTCTTGATGTAATTCTCCAAATCCTGGTGATACACCGACTAAGGTTAAAACTTCATTTTGCTGATAGGTGCTCCATCAGCCTTCTACCATCCAATCCTTCCATGCATATGCATGCTTTAACTCAGCATGGTGACGATGGCATAAGCGGGCGCTAACACCATCGTTAGCCATGTTTCTGCTCTTGTCATTTCCATGAGCTATCTCTCCGTAGTTGATATCTCCTGCCTTTAGGGTTTTCTTGACAAAACTTTGAGTTCTAATGTTCCATGCTCCGGTCTTTCTCTGATACACCTTGATCTCGGGTATTGACAGCTTCCATAGTCTGCAAAGTTCCATAAGGGTAGCCTTCCTAGGTCATACAAATCTGGGAATTCTACAAAGCCTTCAAATTATCCTAGTCTTCGGAGTCTTCAACCGTTGTAGTTTCCATTATCGTAATGTATGGTAAAATCCTCTTCATTCCGAATGGTCTTAGTTGTCCGATATCTTGTACTTCTTGGAGTGGTCTCATCCGTCGAATCTTCGAGTGGTTAAAAAGGGGAAAGGGGTATGGTCTCACTAAAAGGAAATATTTGAATAAGCTCAGAAGAGAAGAGAGGTAAAAGATCTTTTTGAAAAAGAAAGTTTCAGAGAAAATCCTTCCTATGGGCTTGCCAGTTTCTAGGGTCACGTCCTACAGTCAACATGTGCTCTGGTACCATCTTGTAGCGACCCGACCCGAATGGGTCAAGTCTCTGTGCTTTCGTGTCATCCCTGGATCGGTATGCTGACACACACAGTACTCGAGGATTTATAACAGAGGTAAATCACATGTATAAAGTAACGTAAATACTATTACCTCAATCCAATATAGCGGAAGCAACAAGGTTGTGGATTCCCATCAACACCAACGACAAAGTTGAGTATAGGAAATCGTAACCCTAACGTATCACTTACTCGTCGTAAGAAACCTGCAACATGAGACGTTGCAGCCCGAAACGGGTCAGTACATTGAATGTACTGGCAAATTCACACCATAGAGAAAATGATGAACAAAGGCTATCACTACATGCATATATGGCTGGTGGAAAAGCTCTATGGTAATAATGTTTTTGCGAAAAGCCAATTTTTCCCTACTACAAAGGAATAAATTTATTTAACTATCATGGTGGTTGTTAAACATTGAGAATGGTTGACAGCATTCTCAATCCCAATTAAGTATCAATTAAACCCAACAAAATTAATTAAAGCAACATGATGAGATCAACAGGATAATCCAAGAACTAGATACTCAAGATGTCCATAATCGGGGACACGGCTAATCATGATTAGTTTGTACACTCTGTAGAGGTTTGCGCACTTTTTCCCACAAGACTCGATCTCCTTCGTTGGATTTCTCGCACTACATGGTGTTTGAGAAACGGATGACCGAGACATAGTCTTTCAGAAGCGCTAGCACCTTACGTTGGATAGACCGGTACACCTACTTTCCCCTACATCTGCTAGTCTACCCTGTAAGAGTTCGCACGACTTAATCAACTATGCCAGAGCCCATAATGGCTTGTGGATGCACACGGAAGTTTCTAGTATGAATAATCTCATGTTCCCTTTGAGTCTGGGTGGCGGTCCAAAAGAAAAACAGGCAAGTCCTGGAATACCCAGGTGCCTCAATCCACCCAGATGTGTGTTTAAGTTGCCACCTTAAGTAAACCATTAATTAACAATCTCACATCTGTCATGAAATACTCTCAAAACCCAATCCACGTCTACGAGCATAGCATGGCAATATAAGCATAGCGTAAGAGTAACTCCCAAGGGTTTGATAATAAACAGGTAATAGGTACTACCTCAACTACTTCCCATCCCACAATTTAATTAGATCCTAATCATGCAATGTTTGAGGATTGATCTAATGCAATAAAACTGGGTATGAAAAGGGATATGATCAAAGTGTGAACTTGCCTGCAATGTTGATGAAGATGATTCGCACTCAAAACTTTTGACAGTTCTACTCGTCACACTCCAGTCAATCTACCGTAAGTAAGCAATAGTAACCACACATGAGCAATCAGCCAAGAGATCGGAAAAATCGAAGAAGACGATTCGGAAAACATCAAAACCAAACAAATAACTCTTGTAACATAAAACAATTTCTAACAGTACCAAAATTATGTGAATTTGGCCTTATCAGAAAGTTTAGGTCAAGAGCTTTAATTTGCAAAAAGAATCGACTCAAACGGAGCTACGAAACTCAAGTTATGATCAAACGAAGTTTGAATTCAAATCTGATCTAATTCAAATTTTAAACTTTCAAAAACATGTTTGAGTTGGATTACTGGATAGAGGGGTTCATAACGAAGAAGTGGGCGTTGGTTTCATCTAATTTGGATGAACGAGTAAAAAGTTATGGCTATTTGAAAAATCAGGGCCAAGCTGTTTTACGGAAGAAAAATAGCTACGGCTAAGGTCTAACGTATAAATACGTAGACTAATTGGTAATCTAAGTATTTTATCGTACTAGTATAGAAAATAATAAACTAAGGAAGTATAAAAAAACAAAGAAAGATACCTTTATAAGGCAGAGAAAAGATGACTTCGGAGAGAGAAGACAATTCCCAAAAGTCATGCCAGAGAGGAGAAAAATATTTTTTCTTTAAACTCGAATCGGATGATTATTGAAGGCTCTATGAATCTATATTTATTGATGGAAAAGAGGTTTAGGGGTCAAAGGCTAGGTAATGTGGGACTAAATATAGACGTAATTAAACGAAACAGAGAAGAAAAAGGCTAACGCCTCGCATGGGCCTAAAGGCCTTCGGCCGGCTAGGCGCGCGTAAGCTGCGGCTGCATTTTTTTTATTTAACAAAATTCGGCCTGAGAAAAAAAATGAAAAGGCTGGCTGGGCCTGGCCCATATAGGAAAAGAAAAAAAATGGGGCGCTCGCTGTTACTAATGATGCCCACGCGGTCGACAAATAATTATGGGCTGCACGTACAGTTTTTTTATATATAAACAGAAGGAAAACCGAATAAAGAAAATAAAGTAAAATTTTATATAGGCATATTATATATCAAAATTTTCAGAAAAAGATTTCCTACAAGCTGAACATTTTTGTGATGCCAAATATAATGCACACAAAATCAGATAATTCAAAGAGTGCTACTGGTCTAATAAAATCCAATAAAAATCATTTTAAAAATACCAAAATGAATTCAAATTTATTTCTATCCAATTTTCTATTGTAGGGAATCATGTTACCCTAATTTCCATATATTTTATTTTTGGACAAAAATAATTTGAATAAAACTCAAATAACTCCAAATTGAAAATAAATTCAAAAGAACTTTGAATTTAATTCTTTGAAACTCCCAACTCATATTTCATATAATTTTAAAAAGTCATTTTATCTTCTCTCATGAAAATCATTGAGCTGCATGAAGTTTCAGAACCGGAAATATTTTCAACACCCCTTGTCATTTAAATAAATGGAAGAAGTCATGTCATCTTCTCTCCAGGGTTTTGTGATGAAAAACATTTGAATTCACGGGGATCAAAAGAAAAAGGTGAAAGTTTGGGAAAGTCCTTTTATTCCCTCTCATTTAACTTTCAAAAAGTTTCGAATTTCACTCAGTTTCACTCAATCAATCACACAATCAATCAAATCTATTATAACATTCCAAAATTTAGAATTTTGGGATGTTACAGAAGCTGGAAAGATGACTAGGGCAAAACATCCCTCGAAGACAATCATGACGACATCTCAACCCTTCGAGCTGCTACACATGGACTTATTTAGCCCTACTCACTACTCTACCCTCACAACAACTGCTTGTCTCTATGGCTTCGTCATTGTTGATGATTACTCAAGATATACGTGGGTGCACACAATTCTCTACAAGACTGAAGTGCAAGATGTCTTCAGACGCTTCGCCAACCGTGCCATGAAGAATTATGGCGTCAAGATCAAGCATATCAGAAGTGACAACGGCACTGAGTTCAAGAACACCAGACTTGATCTTTATCTGGATACAATGGGAATCACTCATGAGTTCTCAACTCCGTACACAACTCAGCAGAATGGCATAGTGGAGAGCAAGAACAGAACCCTCATTGAGATGGCTCGAACAATGCTCGATGAGTACAAGACACCTAGAAAGTTCTGGCCTGAAGCTATTGATACAGCATGTCATGTCATCAACCGTGTTTATTTTCATAAGCTTCTGAAGAAAACATCCTATGAACTCCTCACTGGCAAGAAGCCAAATGTCAGTTACTTCAGAGTATTTGGAGCTAGGTGCTGGATCAAGGATCCACATCACAAATCAAAATTTGCACCTAAAGCTCACGAAGGTTTCATGCTCGGTTACGGAAAAGACTCGCACTCTTACAGAGTCTTCAACCTCTATCTCTATAAAGTCGTCGAAACTGTGGACGTACGGTTCGATGAAACCAATGTCTCACAAAAAGAGCTCTTGCCAAATATGCTAGACGAAGCTCCACCCAGTGAATCTATCAAGCTAATGGGAACTGGTGAAATCATGCCTTCTGAAGCACAGCCTGAAGAGGAACTTATCATTTCTGCACCTAATCAACCTGAAGACAATGCTCAGCCTGAAGACAATCCTTCCAATGTTGATAATGATCAGCAAGAGCAAAATCTTCATCCAGTTCATCCTCGTATTGCAAACGAAGTACAGATTGAGAAGATAATTGATAGCATAAATGCAACTGGTCCACTCACTCGTTCAAGAGCAACACAGTTAGCAAATTTCTGTGGGCACTTTGCCTTTGTGTCAATATCAGAACCCAAGAAAGTTGCTGAAGCCTTTATGGAACCTGAATGGATTCAAGCTATGCAAGAAGAGCTTCAACAGTTCAAGCTGAACAATGTTTGGGAACTTGTCAAGCGTCCTGACCCTCGCAAGCATAACATAATAGGCACAAAATGGATATATCGAAACAAGCAAGATGAGTATGGTCAAGTCGTCAGAAACAAAGCACGTCTCGTCGCTCAAGGATATACTCAAGTTGAAGGGATTGACTTCGATGAAACATTTGCTCCTGTGGCTAGGCTTGAAGCTATTCGCATACTGCTAGCCTATGCTAACCATCACAACATCTTGCTATATCAAATGGATGTGAAGAGTGCATTTCTCAACGGCAAGATTGAAGAAGAAGTATACGTCTCACAACCTCCTGGCTTTGAAGATCCAAAACATCCTGATATGGTGTACAAGCTAAACAAAGCACTGTATGGCCTCAAACAAGCTCCTCGCGCTTGGTATGATACGATCAAAGACTTCCTGAAGAGCAAAGGCTTCAAACCTGGATCCCTCGATCCCACGCTCTTCACGAAGACATATGATGGTGAACTGTTTGTGTGCCAAATCTATGTGGACGATATTATCTTCGGCTGCACCAATCAGAAATATAGTGATGAGTTTGGACACATGATGCAAGAGCAATATCAGATGTCCATGATGGGTGAGCTGAAGTTCTTCCTTGGTCTTCAAATTCGTCAGCAAAGGAATGGCATCTTCATATCTCAAGAAAAATACCACAAAGATTGCCTGAAGAAGTTTGGAATGCAAGATTGCAAAGGTTACACGACGTCAATGCCAGCCAAACACCATCTGGGTCCCAACGAAAATGGTAAAGAGTTTGATCAAAAGGTATACCGCTCCATGATTGGTTCTTTACTTTATCTATGTGCATCTAGGCCAGATATTATGCTTAGTGTTTGCATGTGTGCTCGATTCCAAGCGGCACCAAAGGAATCGCATCACTTAGGTGTGAAGCGAATTCTTCGATATTTGGCTTACACCCCAACATTAGGATTATGGTATCCAAAGGGCTCAGAATTTGATCTGGTTGGATTCTCGGATGTTGATTATGCTGGTGAAAAGGTGGATCGCAAGTCTACATCAGGCACATGTCATTTTCTGGGACGATCACTTGTCTATTGATCTTCAAAGAAGCAAAACTGTGTATCACTCTCCACTGCTGAATCTGAATACATTGCTGCTGGATCTTGCTGCGCTCAGCTTCTATGGATGAAGCAAACTCTCAAGGACTATGGCATCCATCTGAAACAAGTACCACTCTTCTGTGACAACGAAAGCGCCATCAAGATTGCCAACAACCCAGTTCAGCACTCGAAGACAAAGCACATTGAAATTCGTCACCACTTTCTCAGAGATCATGTCATGAAGGAAGATATTGATATCATACACGTCAACACTGAAGAGCAACTGGCAGATATCTTCACAAAGCCCTTGGATGAGAAAAGGCTTTGCAAGTTACGGTGTTAGCTAAATATCTTGGAATCCTCAAATGTCCTGTGATCAGGCATACATCCTAAAACTTATGCATGTTAATGACTTAGATGTGCAACACACGAAGTAAAGTATATCTTCAATCAATGAAGACTTAGATTCTGAGTGTGAATACATTAACATGGAATTTGACTTCGGAGCGCCACGATAATTGTGTGTCGTGTCTGGGTCTAATACTTCCTATACGGTGGGTAACGCCACCACCAAATTTTTCTGTCTGAAGTTTTTGTTCTTTTCCATGGCGTTACTTTTACTATATCTTCACATTTGGTTTGTCTTTGATTATCTTCA
>NC_041387.1:18654712-18669033 GCF_002162155.2 Triticum dicoccoides
AAGTATTCTGTCCTCTACAAGATTCACTTGTAGCTATGTCTTTTCTGTTGAATCTTTTGAACTAAGTGAATGTGATCAGACCCTAATCTATCTATGCTTTCTATCTCAAACTCTATCTGTCCAAATCATATGCATTCTGTTGAAACTGTCAAATGTCTTCTCTGCGTCCTTGTCAGCAGAAGATACAGAGTCTGTTTTAAATGCTCTATCCTTATTGCCTAAAATCCGGAGAAAAAGCCAGAACGACCATCCGACATTTCAGGCGGGCGTGGGAACGTGGGACAACTCCAAGTATGTTGCATGCTTGCCACGTGTTCCTCAGATGTGAATCGCCAGGGGCACCTGCGTAATTGCGCTGTGCCGCATCCTTCCTTATAAATACATGTCCCCTTACGGTCAAGAAAACCTTCTTCCACCTCGTCAAAACCCTAGCGCCATCGCTAGCTTTCGACGACGCCGGCGACGAAGCGCTTAGCTGCCGCGACCTCACCGACGCCGTCCTCACGCCAGCCGCGGGCATCGTCCTCTCCGCCGCCGCCGTAGGTGTCCTCCGTCGCCAAGTTAGGGCACGGTGGATTGAACTGCTCGGTCTCCTACTCTTCCCATCTAGCAGTTCTTCGTGTGGTAAATAAAACCCTCTTTTTACCATCTTTTGATCCTATAGATTCATCCTTTTTTACCAAAAGTGGTTTATGTGACTTCAAACTTGGATCTGTCTAGTTCTACATCTCATACTGTGCCAAGCATCTTCACTTATGCATCTAAACTAGTTAGATTCCTCACTTGTACCTATTCCTGGATTCGTACAAATCTGGAACCAAATTCAAACACATAAGTGGATGTCTTCGCATCATGAGGTCAATGTCTTCAAACTGATTTATCTTCAAAATCTTCTGAGAATGCATATGACCTCTCCCCTTCCCTTGCATCTCTAATGCTGTCACAGGTACATGTCCATGGGAGAATCCCTTGGTTCTCATAGTCTGCATTCGTTTGCAGAATTCTTACAGCATCACATTAACTCTCCCGAAGCCAGTTCCTGTCTGACCAGCAAGCGGAAGCCTTTGAAGCCTTTGACAGTGTTGAAGCCTTTCAGTCTAAACTTCATGGCTACAGAGAAATCAACACGGAAGGGTGGCAGACATCGTCGTGGGGGAACATCAAGAGATTTGCCTGATGACCTCTCAGAGCTGTACAAGACAGATCCAGAAGAGGATTACAATCAGCGCAAGACACGAATCCAATGGATTCGAAGACATTGGGCCGAACAATGGTTTAAATACAAGTTCGTGACCCAGGAGTATGCTGAGAAGAATGCCATCAAGAGTCCTTGGGGGTGATATTCTCTTTCGAAGCCTTCCACCCAAGAACAGAGCTAAAGCTATTGCCCAGGGTTTCTATCCATGTATGGTCCGTGGACCACAGCCTGACAATGCCGACCAATCATCACTGCTCTGGTGTCGTGACGATAATCTCTTCAAGCGCAACTTTCAGCACGCAAAGGCATCGGCCAAGGAAAATAAGAAGTCATTGGGGCTAGACTTCAACCCTGGTCCTTCTGCTCCCCGGGCCGACGGCACACGCGATGCTGAACCCAATATCATCGGACCCTTCTACAACCTTGATGGCCGTTCAAGGTGCCAAAGTGGATCATTCTGATGATGATGCCGACACTGATGAAGCCCCTGCTCCTACTCCAAAGCCACAGAAGCAAAAGAAGGCTAAAGCTTCAAAATCAGCTGCTACTCCAAAAGCTTCACTTGTGAAGCCTCTGGCCACTGCACCACCTGCACCAAGTGTGCAGTCTGAAGATCTCTCTCATGTCTCCAAGACCGAGACGAAGAAAAAGAAGCAGCCCATGCACTCCTCCAGTCTTGCTCTGACTCCTGCTGCCATTTTACGAAACGAAAATGAAGCAATTGATCTGTCAAGTGACGACGATCTTACCAATGACGCTCTTGAGATGCTGATTAAGAGCAAGCAGCAGGCTAAAATCTTCAATGATCTTCCCCTCTTCGATGTTGAGATTCTGAACAAGTTCATTGATGACTGGTTTGAAAATCCAGAACTCAGTTTTGACGATCTACAACTTCCAATTGGCCTCAGCGTCTCCTTCCAAGGCGCAATTGCTTCTGAGTTAGCTCTTACTCAGAAAAGTGTTGAGCTGAAGCACAAGATAGATTTTGAAAAAGCTCAGTTCAAGAAGCATATGGACAAGCTCAGTGTGAAGGATGTGCAGAACTTCAAGATCATGCTACATGGGCTCAAGGAAGCCTTTCGCATGAAACGTGATGAAGCCCAAGGATCTCGTGAGCGCATGAAGCTTTAAGCTGCCAAATGTGTGCAAGCCTACAATGAAGCTGAAAAGCGCAAGGCTCTTGGGCATCCTGGCATCGACCCCAGGATGGCTGCCAAGAAGAAGAAGCCATCGGTTGACCAATCTGAACATTCAAGGCGGGAAGAGCCTCGCATTGTCTTCCCAAGCAGCATGTCCGGCTCGAAGCCAAAGGTCAAGTCAACCGCTTCAGAACTGAAGAAGACGAGGGCTGCCGAGGCTGAAGCCAGAAAAAGGAAAAATCCTGAAGCCTCTGATGACGCACCCTCCAAGAAGAAGCGCAAAACCAAGAAAGATCGGGCTGCTCCCACAGAGCCCCTTGTTGTCGAGCCAATCTCGGTTGCTCGTCCTGACTCTTCTCACCAAGAACGACGCATGATAGTTCATGAGCCTGCTTCCACAGAGGTTCCTGAAGCTGAAGATATTCCAGCTGTTGACCCCACCGCAGCTGAAGACATTGGTCACCATGAAAATGTTGAAGATGATGTAGTTCTTCCTTGGATTGAGCACCCAACGGTATCATCGCCTGTTCTAACGAACAGTGAGTTTATCAGCATTGGTCGTCCTCTGACGCCAATTGCTCAGGATGCATCATGGCTGATCACCCACAACAACAAGACACCCTAGTACTCCCCAACAACAAGTCACCCCACCAGTGCAAGATGACGATGAATTTGAGGCCCAGCCAACTCCATCTCCACAGGCGTCGCCAGCGTTACGCAGGCTTCGCAAAGGACCAAGGCCCCAAGTCACTCTTCCGAGCGTTCCAGAAGGAGAAGTGCACCACCAATCTATTGCACGTCAGGTGTTCCCAGAAGCCACTCCAACTGTGAATGTCTCCGAGTCTGAAGCTAATGTTGCTGAAGACAATACGACTGCATCAGCAGAAGAAAAACAAGCAGAAGAGTGTGTCGCTACTCCCCCCATCACTGAAGAAGTTGTTCCAGATGTGAACATGTCTGTACCCATCCCTCCAACTCCTCAAGTGGAGACTGAGAATCCTGAGGCTGCCACCACCAACACCAATGAAGCCAATGACGTGGTCATGACTGAAGAAAATGTGGAGCCTGCATTGAACACCATGCCAGAAACCAATGAAGCCAATGAAGCACCTGCAACAGATGTGCAGCCTGACGCCTCTGCTAATGCCACTGCTCCTATTCTGCCACCAAGGCCGCATACTATCGAGCAAGCATACAACTATGGGCAGCTTATCACTGTCAAATGGCCTCTTCTGGTTCCTCCGCCTGCTGCTGGTCCTCAATTTCATTATCATGTCGAGCACAGGCCTCAGGTTCAGAAGCCACTGCCAAGACTGCCTAGGTTTCCAAGTACTGCATCTGCACCAGGATCATTCAATGTCAATGGTTTCAAAGTGCACAACACCTTCTTTGATAGCGCCAACAACCCCTACTCTAAGGCAAGAATATCATCTAATCGGTTATGGAGCTATCAGTAGCGCAGTTATTACTCATGCATTTTATACAATCAAGGTCGCATTTTCCCACATATGCGTCTTGACACTGAAGCCATAACTGATCTGCCCTGTTTGGAAGAAGCGTTGGATTGCTTCAGAGAGTCTGGCTTATTGCAGTTCGTCACTTACAAGGAGCACTGGAATGAAGAATTGCTGCTCCAATTCTATGCCACTCTTCATATTCGTGGCTACAACAGGGATCCAAAGACTTGGGTCCTTGAGTGGATGACAGGCAATGTCCATCATGAAGCCAAAGCCTTTGATGTTATTGAGCTCACTGGCCTGCCCACTCCAGGTGATCTTTATGAACCTGGTTGTCAGCTTCATAGTGCTGCTTTGGAAAGCATTTTTCACAAGCTTGAGCCCAACATGAGCCAGATGCTTAGCATGATGAAGCCCTTGCCTCCAGATGCTGAATATCCTAAGGAGTTCTTTGTTGAAGACCTTGAGTATCTGCCACGTACTATCTATCACATTATAAGGCGAACTCTCTGGCCCATCAAAGGATATTCTCCACATGCAAAGCTTGAAGGTGCAATGAAGACTTTGGTCTTCCATATTCTTCACGGCAAAAGCTTCAATTCTCAAGACTTCTTTATCCGCCAACTTGCTGCATCAGGCTCTGATCTCTTTGGTTTGAAGTTTTACGCTCCATGGATCATGCGTCTGATCAAACTACACTCAGCTGTCAACTATCAGCCCTCTGCTCGCAATCATCTGATTTTTCTGCCTGAGGTTGATATGTCAGTTGAAGCCACCTATCCAGAGCCTGCCAAGGAGCCTCTTTGTCTTCAAAATGCTGATAATCAAAGCTTCTCACAAAACATTAAAGTAGTCCAAGCAGTCACTCGTGTTTATCCCCTGGCTGGTACTACGTGTGCACCTCACTGTGCCCTCACTGAAGCCACTGAAAACACCATTGCACAACGGCCTAAGAAGCGATCTCGTGTTCTCAATGACCGAGAGCTTCTTGTTGCCCTTCATCAGAAACAGGATAAGCATCATGACTGGCTGAAGCGTCAAATGAAAAGTCTCTTGGTGGACGTAAACAGGATTCGCAACCTTGCCACCAAGAATGCCTTTGTCGCCCATGAAACTTGTCGACGTACATGGAAAGGGCTGACGTTTATGTGTTCTGAAGATGATCTTCAAGACGATGGCTTCTCTGAACATTTCAAGTTTGACACAACACCTCCAAGAAGGACTGTGCTGCGGCGCACTCCGTCTCTTGAAGACTCTGAGTTCTCCTCTTCTGCTGCAACAGTGAATGCCCGTGTCATCAATGATGAAGACGATGCTACTTCACCACCTTCAGCGCGAATCGAAACTGCATCAAGTTCGTCTGCTCCGCCAAACAACATTGACGACCCTGCTGCTTCTCCTACTCCTTCTAGGAACGCGTAGAGACTCTATGTCTTCAAACCTTTTTGGTCCTTACTGACAAAAGGGGGAGAAGCATATGAGTTGCTAGTCTTCAAGCGGGTCCATATGTGCGGTTGATTTATATTTTGCCTAGTGTTTACAACTCCCGCTTTTTGATACATTTGGTTCTTTGAGTTGTAACACTTAAACTTGATGGTCCTCTGCTACATTTTCTGCTATACTGTGATGCGATGATAAATTCCGCATGTGCGATGATAACTTCCGCACTTAGGTCATCTTGCAGACGTCCATTTTTCATTATGCATGTCACTATCTTCGTTATATCAAATCATGCATGATGAATTGTCGTCATAAGTTGAAGAGGATCTCCACAAGTACAACCTGCCATGTGCATTTGCATTCCAAAAGCAAATTACTCATATGCACATCTTTAGGGGGAGCCTTTTGCTTATGAAGACAATACCCTATCCTTTACAATTTCACATATTTTATCCCCGTTGAAAACTTCAACCAATTTGTCGCCAATCACCAAAAAGGGGGAGATTGTAAGTGCATCTAGTGCCACCCCTAGTTGGTTTTGGAGTATTGACGACAAACCTGGTTGAGGGACTAATGTGTTTGTGAGAATTGCAGGATAACACACGTAGTAGTCCCTCGTTGGTTCGGTTTACCTACCGGAGATGACCCCTAAAAATGTATGAAGACATTGATGACAATGGTGGTATATGAAGATATTTAGATTGAAGACTATGACATGAGAAAACATTGAGTGAAGACTATGGAGCGCGAAGACTTAGTCGTTTCGCTGTTTCCTTTTCTTCTTTGTTGAGTCATAGGAACCACCGTACTGTTAAGTGGGGTCCAAGTGAACAAAGTCAGAGTGACTGAAGTGATACTCAACCAAAATCCTATGTCTTCGAGCGAAGACAATGAGAGCAAATCTTATCCAGAGCTGGATGAGTCAGCTTTGCTTGTAGCCCAAGTAAAGTTGCCGTGTGTGTTTGAAATATGACCTTTGGAACACGTGTCAGTTCCTTAGTGACCCAGGGTCATTTCGGACAAATCAGGTCGGGTTGCCTAGTGGCTATAAATAGCCCACCCCCTACACCATAAATTGGTGGCTGCTCAGAGTTAGTACACGGATTTTGTTGTTTGAGAGCAACCCACCTCCGAAGCTTTTGAGAGAGAGAAATCCTTGCGAGGACAAAGCCCAAACACCCAGAGCCAAAGAGTGTGAGGCATCACTGAAGTATTTCTGTCTGCGTGACTTGAAGACTTATTACACTTGAGGATTGTGAATCCTCCAGCCGGTTAGGCGTCACGTTCTGAGCATCCAAGAGTCATTGTGGATCACCGGTGAACGAAGTCTATGAAGGTTTGGAAGTCTACCTTGAAGACTTACCAGAGTAATTGGGCGAGGACTGGGTGTCCTTAGCTCAAGGGGAATAAGGTGAAGACGTGGTCTTCTGAGTTGAATCTCAGCCTCCCTAACCAGACGTACAGTTGTCACAGCAACTGGAACTGGTCCAACAAATCTTGTGTCCTCATCAAGTGACTGGTTCTATCCTCTCCCTCTCATTAGTTACAGTTTGTCTTCGTGAAGTCATTGCCCGATTGACGTACCTGTTTGACTTCATTGCTTGACTACTATTGTTGTTTGGCTTCATACTATCCTCCATCCTGATCTTTACTACCTAGCTGCTATTAGTCTTCGTGATTTCACTCCATTACATACTTGACTATGGCTTGCTTAGTGTAGTCTACTTTCCGCTGTATTTCAATAGGTTCCTTTCTATTGTTTGTCTTCGAAACTTCCATGTTTTGAAGACTTTCATAAAAATCGCCTATTCACCCCCCCTCTAGTCGATAACTAGCACTTTCACTTCTGTAACTAGAGATTGGTTTGAGGAGCCTATGGAGAATAAAGTGGATGTTTTCTTTTAAAAAAAAGAACAC
The DNA here is from genome assembly GCF_002162155.2 of Triticum dicoccoides. NCBI lineage: Eukaryota > Viridiplantae > Streptophyta > Magnoliopsida > Poales > Poaceae > Triticum > Triticum dicoccoides. Next base: position 18,661,864 of record NC_041387.1, read on the forward strand.
CTCACTAGTGTGTGGATCTGCTAGAAGGATTTGGTGTCGCAAGGTGTCAAATTTAGAAGTGTACTCATCTACCGAGCTAGTCTGATTAAGCAGTAGCAACTGGCGCATGTGGAATTTGTGCTTGTTCTTCCCCCACATCTCCTGAACTGCAGTGCGCAGGTCGTGCCAATGCACAAACTGCCGGCGTTTCTGGGCCATTTTTAGCCACAACGCCGCGTTCCCAACACAGTTGAGAGCGGCAAACTTTAATTTCATCGGCTCAGACACCCCATAAATCTCGAAATACGGTTCACAATTGTCCAACCACACTTGGTAATCTTCCCCATCGAATTTAGGAAAATCCATTTCGGGTGTGCTGCCCAAGTGTGGTCGAGGGGTAGGGTGCAAAAATCGGCGCTTCACAAAAGGACTCCCGGACGGCAAACGTGGCGAAGGAGGGCATACCATTGGCCGGAGGCGGATTTGGGGAACGGGGATCCCCCAAAACCGGCCCTCGTTGCTGGTGATGCCCGTTGTGCCCACTGGGCCGCTCCCCACCATGCGCGTGCACCACCACAGACGGAGGCGTCGTGGTCGCGCTGGCTGGGCCTTGGGGGCGCGTCGGCGGTGACTCGAGCGCCTCCAGTCGCGTCGATGCATCCTCGGCGTGTAGCTGAAGAAGCACCGCGGATTCGGAGAGGCTCTTCGTCGTGGAATCCATTGCCTTCATCCACGCGGTCATGCCCTTCAGCTGTTCAACGATGTCGTCGAGCTTGGCATTTGTCTCCGTGTTCTGCCGCTCCACGGTCCCCATCGCCGCGGAGATTTGCTGCTCGACCGCCGAAGGGCCACGCTTCTTCGGCGCCAGATCCGACACCCGATCGACCAACCAGATCGGCGGTTCCTGCCGAGCGATGGGAATTACAGCGGGGAACGAATCCGCGGCCGACCGCACTGCGGACTGATGGATCACGCGTCACTGAGATGGATCGAACGACTCCTGATACCAATTGTTATGCACCTGGTTAGACCAATTCGATTACAGAAGGAGGAAGGGAGGAGGAATCTGGGTACACGATAGGGGAGGAGAATGAAAGGGGGGAAGGTGTTTCCTTCTGCTAGTCGACGACCCTCTCTGTCTCCACTTCCTTCCTTTTATCTTCAGCTGCCGTGGCACTCCTCTGTCTCTCTCCAGTCCTCCAGGCTCCAGCGGGCGGGAGCGACGAGAGGCCTTGGGCCTCCTCCCTGGGTTGGGCCGTTGCATAACACTCCACCTCTTCAAATCCGTCAGGAACCACCTCATCGGCCTCTTCTTCAACATCTCCGTCGTACGATGGATACTGAAAGGCCGTTTTTCATAGGCCTGTGTCAAAAAGAGTAACGAGAAATTCATGTTTTTAATACCCACAAATATTATGTTTAATTCGCAAAAAAAAACGACTAGAAAACTATAGCCTTTTTTTTCACAGGAGGTTGCAAGAAAAATACTCCCTCTGTAAAGAAATATAGAGCATTTAGATCACTGCTTTAGTGATCTAAACACTCTTATATTTATATTTATTTTTTTATGGAGGGAGTACTAGCGAGCGGGGAGGATGAGAAGCACTACTCTGTCTCGCTACGCTACCTAGAACCAACCTACTTAGCACTACACTAGCTCTCCTTCGCTGCTCAGTCACACCTAATGACTACGCTACCTAGAACCAACCTAAACGATGAGGAGCCTGAGCCTGAGTACTAACCAGGCAGTAGCAGAGCATATATATAATCCATCTCTCCCAGTCACTGGTAGAATCAAGCAACGTTCACCACAAAGCACAAAACAACAGGCATGGCCAAGATGATGACCATGATCATGCTTTTCTTAGTCTCCTCCCTCCTCTCCCACTCATCCGAGTCGTCCCAGTCCCACCTACAGATCACCTTCAACGTCCACAAGCAAAAGTTCTCCGAGTTGGACCAAGCCATGCAAATGGTTTTGCCGCTTCGTCAGCCGCCTCAGCGGAGGCTAGTTGGGGCGGACGCTGCCCTGAAGGAGAGCTTGCTCTCCTTGATGCAAGCAATCGCGCACCGCATGGAGACTCCCCACGGCCTCCCAAGCATCGACGAAGGGGCCAAGCCACATCCATCGAGCTGGATGAACATGAAGACCGACGACGAGGAGGCCCACCCGGCGACTCCCACTGCGGCGCCATGATGGCGCAACGCGACGATTTACATTTCCGTAACTCCTGCCCTGTTCCCTGTTGTCCCAGGGCGCCGTAGTATTTGTGTTCGTTTGAGTCAGTTGATGTGCCGTTCTTTTCTCTTACATATTTCGCAAAAATAACAAACATGTAGTATTTATTGTGTTCATCTGAGTCAGTTGATGTCAAGCCGTCCTTTTCTCTTACGTATTTCATCGTGTGCTTTTCTCTTAGTCTCTCTGTAAAGAAATGAGATCCTTTAGATCATTCATGATCTAAAGGATCTTATATTTCTTTACAGAGAGGGAGTATTTATGACGTTATGCATCATACAAAGTTAGCAACCTCATTCAAAACCCACACAAAAACATAAGGTTCAATGGACAGAAACACATGAAACGGTCATATAAATTCAATGGTCTCAAATATAGCCCCCTAGCGTTTCAGGGAGAAAAAAAAAGAAAGACAAATATCGCTAAATGGGACACAAACTTGGTATTGGTTAACCCAAATTCTCCCTCCGCTCCTAAATACAAGTCTTTCTACAGATTCCAAAAGAGACTACATACGGAGGAAAATGAATGTAGTCCCTATTGAAATCTCTAGAAAGACTTATATTTAGGAATGGAGGGAGTACAATTCAAGGGCCACTAGCAGTTCAGGGACCATACTTAAAGTAACAACTAACAACACAGCATGATTATTCACAAACTTCAACTGTCCAAAAGACCAAAGCCAAGAAAATAGTATTTCTGATTTCTGACAGCGACAGTCCACCTTCCACAAAAGTATCGTGTAGATGCTAGATAACATAAGTAGATAGATAACAAATAACCAGAATCAAACATATTAAGAATGGTATTCTTCTTATTAGTTTTACTACTCCCTCCGTAAGTAGATAGATAACATAAGTAACGAGAGTTTTTGAGAAATCTCAAATACAAAGAGTAAAACCGCTGATTACTACTCCCTCCGTAACTTCATATAATATGTTTTCTGACACTGGCATAGTGTCAAAAAGCATCTTATATTAAGTTACGGAGGGAGTATAACTGGAAGAGAGATAATATTCATGACGATGTTATCTTTCTCTACTCTGCGACAAGTTCATCATGCTATTCAGTGATCACATTATTAGTAACAAAGGCAAACTATATCATCTCTTACCAAAGATTTTAGTTGCCATGTTGCTGAATACATCAAACAAGGCGTTCCGCTGCTCGTAGTCAACAGGATTCAGGTGCAGCACGGCATACACCTCGAGGAGCAAATCACTGAGAGCCGGAAGACAGGCTAGGATCGATCAACATCACGCCCAGCAGCTGCTCCTCATTACGCTTCGCGTGCCTGAGTAAATCTGCATATGAACAGACAAGAAGCATTGGTCATGACAGCTGGAAGCTAGCTACAGACAATGACAATGATTGGGAACAGCGAGAATTATAAGAAGTAAAATCAAGAGAAATAGCTAGCCACAGACAAGAAGCATTGGTATATGGCCTGCTGAAGCAGAGCACTTGTCAACATCACACAAAAACATAAGGTTGTTAAACTGGAGAGCAGTTTCAATCAAACTAATAAAAGCTACCTTCCGACTCAAGGATCTAAGCACGTTTAAATCGGAGAGAGAGAGAGAGAAAGAAAAAAGGAATCAGCATAGAACCATACGTGACCGAACAGAGAGATGAGAGACGTGGAGGGTACCTTCCATGGCATCGGCGCTGGTAGGCTCGGAGCAGACACGCGGAACCCAAAAAGGAGGCTCCTCTCTACTGGTGGAGAAGGAGCAGACCTCAAGCTTCCTTTGGCTGTTGGTGTCGTCCCGGTCGCTGGCCGTTGTACCTCCTACCTGCCTACAGAGATGAAACAGGTGTCAGAGAGAGCAGAAGAAGACGAGGAGGAACATAAAAATTCATTCTTTATCATGATAGGAGCATAACACTAAAGTAGCTAGCTAGCTACTCCCTCCATCCGGGTTTAAAGGGCCTCCTGGCCACGAAGCCCCGTCCGAAAATGTAAGGCCGCGCACACCAAACCTGCTCCAATAGCAGCATTTTTCCGGTCCCTATTCCTATGCGGTGCCTTGTTAACCGAGTGAGCAGTTATGAGCCATGCATGCAAGCCAGTGCATGCGGTCGTTTGCCTGCGAGCCGCCCCATGCAATGCCTTGTTTCCTGCGTCGGCTGTTTATTACGGTTGCATGCGCATGTAAGGTGCCGCGGCTCATTAATTTAGCATCTACTTTAAACTAGAGGAGAGCCTGCTAATTGGCCAATTTCAGCTCTAATTTTCAAGCGTTTGCTTTCTAGCACTGCCTTGGTCCTATCAAAGTGGTCTTTGGGCCTAATAAACCCGGACGGAGGGAGTAGCTAGCTATGAAGTACTCTAAATACTAAATCATGTGGATCTCATCCTTGACAAACATATGTACAGAAGAGACGTCTTGTATTTAATATAAGTAAATAGCTGCAGACACTTTGATGCAGCAGCCACTTTGAGCCATCTTTGTAAGACTGGAAACTAACGTTGTATATGCCTGTAAGTAGCAGTTGGTCAGATTTCATGGCCAACTAGCTATGATTTTTGGCAAGAAAGCTAAGCTTCCAGTTTAAAAACCAATCAGCCTTCAGTAGCACTCTAATGAAATATGTGGCAGACTCAAGCAAATCCGAATAGTAGAGTACTACCTCCGTCCCAAAGTACTTGTCGCTCAAATGGATGTATCTAGATGTATTTCAATGCTAGATACATCCATCTGAGCGAAAAGTAATTCCGGACAGAGGGCGTATTCTATTATGCATAGCCAGTGCTAAGAATTGAAGTGTTTCACAGTAATGCCTTTCAAATGGTTGATTAGTCGGAAATGGTAAAGTAACTGTAGATCTCCCATTATTAAATCATTTGCACTGTGATAAGAGCCGGAAGTATCCTATTATGCTTCGCAAGTGTTACAGACTTAAAAGATTAAGCATTTTACAGTAATGTATGCTCCTACTGCCTCTCAAATGGTTAATTAACCAGAGGAGTCCAGCATTGCAACTGACTGGAGATTACTTTGTATGAGTAACAACAAGAGCACCCTCCTCAGCTAAAGGATGGTTTCTTCGAAATAAGCTAAGTGGATGGTTATCCTGTTCTTGTACTATGAAACTTGAAGAATGGGCATGTAGATAAGGAAATTGAGTATTTTTTTATTTCTTATATAATAATTTAGCCTACAACATTATGGCGTGGTTAGAACAAAAGCAAAACCTTTAGGTTGGTGCAAAATTCACTATGCCGTAGACAGACAGAGCACATGAGCAAGAGCAGAGAGAGTAACCTTGACGAAATCTGAAACTATATGCGTTGAGTCAGAACGATAGGCAACAACAATCAGGTAGCACTCCAGGATTTCTTAATTTTGCAACTTACATCTAGCACTAGTAGATGGGCTGATGAACCAGAGCACTTGTCAACATCAGGTAACAAGCATGTGCAACTTATCATCGCATGAAAATAGAAGGTTCTTAAACTGAAGAAGAGCAATTTCGATCGAATATTACCTTCTGACCCAAGGCAAATCCGAATAGTACAGTATTATAGTGTGCCTTTCAAATGGCTGGTTAGTTGGAAATGGTAAAGTAACTGCAGATTTTCCATTAATAAATCGTTTGTAATGTGATAAGAGCCAAAAGTATCCTATTATGCTTGGTAAGTGTTACAGACTTAAAAGCTTAAACATTTCACAGTAATGTGTGCTCCTACTGCCTCTCAAATGGCTAATTAACCAGAGAGGTCTATCAACCTGCAGGTTTCCCATTACTGAATTGCTTGCACTATTGAACTAATAACAGCCAACAACATTTTAAGTGACGACTGAACGTGGAGCATTTGACAAAAGTCAAGACCGACATCCAGCAATGGCACGCATAGCACAAAGGTCCAAAACTGAATCCCCTAAGACGCACGCATCTAGAACTTGAATAAAATCTTCCGCTTCTGCCGAAATTAACTCACCGTCTGATGAAGTCGATGCGGGAGACAGATCCGTGTTCCTCCCCGCCTTGTCACTCACCAACCCCACGAGCCTGACCTGCATATCCCAAACCCAAGCAACTGTAGTGAGTGCTTCCTCACTGGAAACTAGTCGTTGTAAGTACGCGTGTGAATAGCTAGCAATTGGTCAGATTTCATGGCCAACTACAAGGGATGATTTGTGACAAGAAAGTTAAGCTTTCAGTTTAACAACAAATCAATCAGCTTTCAGTAGTACACTAGTGAAATATTATGGGGCAGTGGCTTAGCACCTATGCGAATGCCGGGGAGGACGACAAGACGAATCGTGGCAGGACCGGAGGCGTCAACATGGAAGAAGAATGGATCCCCATCATCACGAAAAATCATCCCTGCGCGCGTGAGGAAACGAACGGCATTAGGGAAGGGAAGAGAACCAAATCGAAACCAAACCGAAAAAAGAAACAGAGATGGTGGTGACCTGACCCATTACTGAATTGCTTGCATTACTGAACTAACAGCCAACAACATTTCATGTGACGACTGAACGTGGAGCATTTGACAAAAGTCAAGACCGACATCCAGCAATGGCACGCATAGCACAAAGGTCCAAAACTGAATCCCCTAGGACGCACGCATCTAGAACTTGAATAAAATCTTCCGCTTCTGCCGAAATTAACTCACCGTCTGATGAAGTCGATGCGGGAGACAGATCCGTGTTCCTCCCCGCCTTGTCACTCACCAACCCCACGAGCCTGACCTGCATATCCCAAACCCAAGCAACTGTAGTGAGTGCTTCCTCACTGGAAACTAGTCGTTGTAAGTACGCGTGTGAGTAGCTAGCAATTGGTCAGATTTCATGGCCAACTGCAAGGGATGATTTGTGACAAGAAAGTTAAGCTTTCAGTTTAACAACAAATCAATCAGCTTTCAGTAGTACACTAGTGAAATATTATGGGGCAGTGGCTTAGCACCTATGCGAATGCCGGGGAGGACGACAAGACGAATC